>NW_026891250.1:0-56863 GCF_015708825.2 Lethenteron reissneri | reverse complement strand
CGGCTCATCCTCACAGCAGCAGCGGCAGCGGCGGCGGCTTCAGGGGCTATCCGTCAAACAAAGACGGCGGTCGCCGCATCGTCGTCATCATCGTCGTCATCGTCGTCATCGTCGTCATCGTCGTCATCGTCGTCATCGTCATCATCGTCATCATCATCGTCATCACGTCATCATCGTCATCATCGTCATCAGCATCATCGTCATCATCGTCGTCATCATCGTCATCATCGTCATCATCGTCATCGTCGCGGCGCTTTCAGACGCACTTCCGCAGCCGCCTGGAACGCTCACCACGGGAGCCGCGCACTTTTTGAAACGACCATCCAAATTGAAAACTAATCTATTCACAACCGTTTTTGTCCTTCCCCCCCTCCCACCCCCTGCTCCCGCATCTCCGATCAGCGCGGTTGGCATCGTACTCACACGCACCTGCATCTGGCCCAGTGGGTGGGTGCTGCATTTTGGCGTCGGTCAATTACCGCTCCCCCCCTCCCGCGTCACGTGGAGGAGCTGCTCGCCGTGGGGGTCTCCGCCAGCACGGCCTGCAGCAGGCGCATGTAGCGGAGCGTCGCTCGCAGCGTCTCCGCGTTCGACGGGTGGCGGTGTGAAAGCTCCAGCGGCACCAGCTGACGCAGGCGCTGGAACATGCGCTTCAGGTTACGCACCTGAGGGCACACGGGCACGCACGGACGGACACGCACGGACGGACACGCACGGACACGCGGTCAAGCCGGGGGCGAGGCGCTCAGAGCGAAGCAGCGACGTGGGTTCAAGCGGCGATCCGGCGATCACCGATTCACTCCGTTCACTCGCTGGCGGTCAGTCGCCTCCCGATCGCATTTCTTTTTGCCGCCAGCGTGGTTCTCGTTGCCGTGAATGTCACTCGTTCTGCCCCCCCCCCCCCCCCCCGTGGCGAGGACTCGGCTCTACCAAACTCAACCGTCTCGTGTCACCCCCAGAGGTCGCAAACGGGTTTTGATTCCTTACCCGTACCCATACCCGGCCGCATCAAGGTCGCAAACGGGTACGCGTACCCGGCCGTACCCGTACCCTACCCGGCTGGGTACGGGTATCGGGTACCCGATTGCGACTCTGGGATGAAGCCATGTTGCAGGCGCGGGTGGGTTGATTCTAGGAACTTGAATTGTGAGAAGAGACAAGACGTTGGGAAATGAGTGACAAACGGTGACTCACCAGTGACTCACGGCCTACCCGTACCCGTACCCGGCCGCACCAGGGTCGCAAACGGCTACCCGTACCCTCACCCGGCCGGGTACGGGTAGCCGGGTATCGGGTAGGGTATCGGGTACCCGGTTGCGACCTCTGGTCACCCCGTACCGCGTTCAACAACGACCAAACCGCAGGTCACGATCACGCAAAGTCTCTCAAAGCACCCACTCGTGGACAGATTAGCGGAACGCGAGAGAGACGGGCACGTGGGAGGATGGACACACGGACGGATGGATGGATCCGAGTTTTAAGTTAAACAATCATTTGATTTACACATCCCTTCACGTGACGACAAGCGACTTTACACATTTGAAAGGGCAACCGCCACCTCCCCCAGTGGCAGCTGTCACCACGTGACACCTGGGCTGCAGTCGGGCCAGTAGGGAGGAGACTGCCGCTGGCAGCTGCAATCCCCATTGATACAAGGACAGCGCCGGTGTTTACAATGTCGCTGATTTGGGCCATGCCGTGCCCGCAACCACAATAACCGGGGTGGCCTGCGAGATCCGAATCGAATCTCGAACCATGTCACCCCCCCCCCCAAGTTTGATTTTAGTCTGAGTCAACCTAGGGGATCGTGGCCTCTCACCCGCCGCCTCTCGCGCAAGATCGCTTTGCTCCTCTTAGCAGCAGCCGTCCTCGGGGAGGCCGGTGAGCACCAGCGGCAGAAGTGCGACGAGGAGGTGGTGGTGGAAGTGGTGGAGGTGGAGGAGGAGACGGTGGTAGTGGAGGAGGTGGTGGAGGAGATGGAGGAGGTGGAGGTGGTGGAGGTGGAGGAGGAACCCGCCAGAGTCCTGCAGAGCCCAGCTGGAATCTGAGACCCCTTGAGAACCACGCAAGACGACCACGCTGGCAGCATCGGCTGCTGCTGTTGCTGCTGTTGTTGCTGCTGCTGCTGGTGGTGTTGGTGGAGCTGCTGCTGGTGGTGGTGGAGCTGCTGGTGGTGGAGCTGCTGGGGTTGGAGCTGCTGGTGGTGGAGCTGCTGTTGTTGTTGCTGCTGGTGGTGGAGCTGCTGGTGGTGGAGCTGCTGCTGCTGTTGGTGGTGGACCTGCTGGTGGTGGTGCTGCTCCTGGTGGAGCTGCTGTTGTTGTTGCTGCTGGTGCTGGTGGTGGTGCTGCTCCTGGTGGAGCTGCTGGTGGTGGACCTGCTGCTGCTGCTGGTGGTGGAGCTGCTGGTGGTGGAGCTGCTGCTGGTGGAGCTGCTGGTGGTGGTGGTGGTGGTGCTGCTGGTGGTAGTGCTGCTGGTGGTGGAGCTGCTGGTGGTGGTGGTGCTGGTGGTGGTGGTGCTGCTGGTGGAGCTGCTGGTGGTGGTGGTGCTGCTGGTGGTGGAGCTGCTGCTGCTGGTGGTGGAGCTGCTGGTGGTGGAGCTGCTGGTGGTGGAGCTGCTGCTGCTGCTGGTGGTGGTGCTGCTGGTGGTGGAGCTGCTGGTGGTGGAGCTGCTGCTGCTGCTGGTGGTGGAGCTACTGGTGGTGGAGCTGCTGCTGGTGGTGGAGCTGCTGCTGCAGGAGGACGATGGGGGTGCGGCGTGGCGGGGAGCCGTCGTGCGTCTCGCTGCGCTGCACGTCAGAGAAGATCTCCGGCACCGCCGTGCGGAACAATCGCACCGCGCCGCCCGGCTGGCCCGGCCCTCGGAGCTGCGGAAGGACACGCGCACGGCAAGAGCGACCGCCCCCCCCTCTTGATGGAGGGTACATCTTTTGGCCTACTCTTCCACGACTCGGGAAGAGGCGATAATTGTTTTTTTACCCTTCTATCTGGCAACAAAACTGACACCTTTTTTACAAGGAGTCATGTTTGCATAGACCACAATACCTGCAGTCATAATACAAACAAAAGAACATAACTCTGACAATGTGCACTGTCCTTGAAGTTGATTGGTCCTCACCCGAGACAGCTTTCCTTAGAGCCTAGTCTCACATGGGTTGGACCAGATGACGCCAAAAGGCGATCAGCCTCCCCATATCTGTGCCTCCAAATAAAACTATAACGGTTGTTCTTTAACACGTCCCATCAGCACCACGGCCTTCTGGCGAGTGCGTCATTCCGTGGGCGTTGGTCGTCACCGCCGGCAGGTCAACCTCTAGGCCAGCTTCCACTGCCATGGCGCCATCAGCAGGGCCCCCTTGCGTTGAGCCACCTGTGTGTGGACCGCTACTTCTGGATGGAGGACCGCTCGCCAGAGGTCGCAAACGGGTTTTGATTCCTTACCCGTACCCGGCCGTACCTGAAATGAGTGACAAACGGTGACTCACCTGTGACTCACGGCCTACCCGTACCCGTACCCGGCCGCACCAGGGTCACAAACGGCTACCCATACCTGGCCGGGTACGGGTACCGGTACCCGTACCCAGCTGGGTACGGGTAGCCGGGTATCGGGTACCGGTACCCGTACCCAGCTGGGTACGGGTAGCCGGGTATCGGGTAGGGTACAGGTATCGGGTACCCGGTTGCGACCTCTGCCGCTCACGCCCAGGGGCCATGCGGAGAGAATCGTGTTGACGTTCGCGACACGGGGGGGGGTGGGGGGGTGGTGAGGAGCTCTGTTACCTGTGCGCGCTGTGGGGTGGCACGGTCGTGCGAGGCGTCGCACGCCGCCGGCAAGCGGCAGGTCACCGCGGCCGCGTGTTGCGGCGGGTCGCGCCCGGTGCCTGCCGGGCTCGCAGCAGCAGCGCCCAGGGCTCTCACGCCGTGCCACAGTAACACCCCACTGGTACCACCGCCACCGCCACCACCGTCACCGTCAACACCACTACTACCATAACCACCATCAATATTACAACCACCGCTACCACCACCACCGTCAACACCACTACTACCATCAACACCACTACTACCATGGCCACCATCAATATTACAACCACCGCTACCACCAACACCACCATCAACACCACCACCACCATCAACACCACTACTACCATAACCACCATCAATATTACAACCACCACCACCACCACCAACACCACCATCAACACCACCACCACCATCAACACGACTACTACCATAACCACCATCAATATTACAACCACCACCACCAACACCACCATCAACACCACCACCACCATCAACACCACTACTACCATAACCACCATCAATATTACAACCACCACTACCACCACCACCACCGTCAATACCACCACTACCATAACCACCATTGCCACCGTCAATATTACAACCACCACTACCAACACCACCACCGTCAACACCACTACTACCATAACCACCGTCAATATTACAACCACCACCACCACCGTCAACACCACCACTACCATCAACACCATTGCCACCATCAATATTACAACCACCACCACCACCGTCAACACCACTACTACCATAACCACCATCAATATTACAACCACCACTACCAACACCACCACCACCACCGTCAACACCACCACCACCGTCAACACCACCACTACCATAACCACCATTGCCACCATCAATATTACAACCACCACCACCACCGTCAACACCACCACTACCATCACCACCGTCAACACCACTACCAACACCACCACTACCACCACCACCATCATCAATACCACCACTACCATCACCACCAATGCCACAACCACCACTGCCATCACCACCGTCAATACCACCACTACCATCACCACCAATATCACAACCACCACTACCACCATCATCAACACCACCACTACCATCACCACCAATGTCACAACTACCACTGCCACTGTAATCAATACCACCACTGCCATGACCACCGTCAACACCACCATTACCATCACCACCAATGCCACAACCACCACTACCAATACCAACACCACCACTGCCATCACCACCAGCACGTGGAACCAGCCAATACATTCAGCACACCTGTCCCACTCCTCACACCTGAGCTACCAACACTTGCACACACACCTGTCCCACTCGTCACACCTGAGCTACCCACACTTGCACACACACCTGTCCCACTCCTCACACCTGAACTACCCACACTTGCACACACACCTGTCCCACTCCTCGCACCTGAACTACCCACACTTGCACACACACCTGTCCCACTCGTCACACCTGAGCTACCCACACTTGCACACACACCTGTCCCACTCCTCGCACCTGAGCTACCGACACTTGCACACACACCTGTCCCACTCCTCACACCTGAACTACCGACACTTGCACACACACCTGTCCCACTCCTCGCACCTGAACTACCAACACTTGCACACACACCTGTCCCACTCCTGGCACCCGAGCTACCAACACTTGCACACACACCTGTCCCACT
Source organism: Lethenteron reissneri (assembly GCF_015708825.2). NCBI lineage: Eukaryota > Metazoa > Chordata > Hyperoartia > Petromyzontiformes > Petromyzontidae > Lethenteron > Lethenteron reissneri. The sequence goes on along the minus strand of NW_026891250.1, from coordinate 51,385 downwards.
CCTCGCACCTGACCGCACCTCCACGGCACGAGACGCACCCGCGCCGCTCACCCGCAACGCGCACGAACGCGTCACCTCCAGACGTGCGTCGCCCCAGCAACGTGCAGCGCCCATCGACCACCGAACGACGTCGTCATCGCCTCCGCTCCTCGCGGCCGCACGAGTCTCGCTCGCCGGCACGAGGCCCGTCCGCCACCCCGGCAAACCCGGCGAGAGGCGCTCCGGCTTCAGGTGGCGCCCCTGCCGCTCGGCTGCCCACGCCGCCGGCATCGACACGGGCCGCACGCCCGTTGCGAACCCCCGACAACCGTGGACCTTCTGATGATCACCTGGCTGGCGTTCACCCACGCCTGGCTGGTACACAGACACACCTGGCTGGCGTTCACCCACGCCTGGCTGATACACAGGCACTCCTGCAGACACACCTGGAGGTACGCGCAGGTAGCCCTGCGACCGGGAGACGAGCCCGGGCGACGAGACGCCGCAGGTCGCACTGGGAACACTTGCGCTGTCAGCGCACTGCTGCTGCTGCTGCATGGCGACCGTGATGGTGCCGCTGTTGCCGATGATGCTGTCAGAAGGCGACAAGGGATGTGATGATGCTGCTGATGCTGCTGATGATGATGATTCAACTGATGATGATGCTGCTGCTGATGATGATTCAACTGATGATGCTGCTGCTGCTGATGATTCAACTGATGATGCTGCTGCTGCTGATGATTCAACTGATGATGCTGCTGATGATGATGCTGCTGCTGCTGATGCTGCTGATGATGATGCTGCTGATGATGATGCTGATTTAACTGATGATTATGATGCTGCTGATTTAACTGATGATGCTGCTGATTCAACTGATGATGCTTCTGCTGATGATGATGATTCAACTGATGATTATGATGCTGCTGATTTAACTGATGATGCTGCTGCTGAAGATTCAACTGATGATGATGCTGCTGATGATGATTCAACTGATGATGCTGCTGCTGCTGATGATGATTCAACTGATGATGCCACTGAATGCTATCGCAGCTGATGATGATTGACAACGACGATTATGATATTCTTTGGGTCTTTCAGTAAAGCCACGTAGATGAAAAAAATATATAAAAATAATAACAATATCATGTAGCGGGAGAGCTGCTAAGGCAGGGAAAATCGATGAATTCCTGCAGTCACGAAAGCTTTGAGTCATGAATATTATAGTCAACACAAACATTACTTAACGACTCTGGGCGAACACTTTCATGATGAAATCGTTCCTAACGGCTCGGCATTGACACGAAATGTACAGCGTAATCCGAGAGCTGCAGTATCATCTCTACTACTTAACAGCAGTGTTGTTATTGTTGTTGTTGAAATTAAGAATGATCACAATCTCCAGGAAGTGAGTCTATGAATCTGGAGAACGCACAGAGTGTGGATTGTGCTACGCATGCACACACACCCCCCCAACTCGGATATTTGTAGCTCGCAAATAAACTTGAGATGACAGACCGTCACTTGCGGCTCCAACTCCTTACAACATCACCACCATCACCACCACAACCACCACGACCACCACCACGACCACCACCACGACCTCCACCACCACAACCACAACCACCACGACCACCACCACGACCACCACCACGACCACCACAACCACGACCACGACCACCACCACCTCCACCTCAAGTCCAGTGAGCGATCATTAAACCCCCTGCACACAGCGCCGGGAGCCACCGCTCCACACGCGAGTCGAGAGAGAAGTGGACAATTCACGTTCCCAACCGGTGAGACTCACTCCTCGTTCAGCCTGCCCGCCTGCGATTAATCAATCAGTGGGATTGCGTCACTAATTGGCCTAATTAATTGGCTGATGCCTTGACAGCAAGCACGTGACTCAGGCGAGTGAGTGAATTGCGAGAGCACGTGACGTGGACGTGCGTTTACACTGTTACTCATCACTCGCACAGGTGTGTGGAGATTCGTAAAGTATGTGTCTGTGTGTGTGTGTCTGTGTGTGGGTGGGTGTGTGTGGGTGGGTGTGTGTGTCTGTGTGTGTGTCTGTGTGTGGTTGGGTGTGTGTGTCTGTGTGTGTACCTGGTGCGGTGGTGCTGGCCACCCACCCCCTCGTGTACCGTTCCGGCCTTCATAGGTGCTCGCTAACAGCACTTGCCCCTACAGTCTGTTAAGGCTATACGGGGGGTCTGTGCCTGTGTGTGTGTCTGTGAGTGTGTGTGTCTGTGTGTGTGTTTGTTTGTGTGTTTGTGTGTGTGTCTGTGTGTGTGTCCGCGTGTGTGTATCCGTGTGTGTCCGTGGGTGTCTGTGTGTGTGTCTGTGTGTGTCTGTGTGTGTGTGTGTCTGTGTGTGTCTGTGTGTGTGTCTGTGACGATTATCTGAATCGGTCCTGGGCCTCCCCTAGGTCGACTCAGCCTCAAATGAGTACCTGGTGCGGTGTGTAAACATTGCCACTGGGGAGACAAAGGCGGCCGGGTGTGGTGCTGGCCACCCACCCCCTCGTGTACCGTTCCAGCCTTTACAGGTGCTCGCTAACAGCACTTGCCCCTACAGTCTGTTCAGGCTATACGGGGGATCTTTGTCTCTGTGTGTGTGTGGGTGTGTGTCTCTGTCTGTGTGGGTGTGTGTGTGGTTGTGTGTGTGGGTGTGTGGGTGTATGTGTCTCTGTCTGTGTGGGTGTGTGTCTCTGTCTGTGTGGGTGTGTGTGTGGGTGTGTGTGTGTGGGTGTTCGTCTCTGTCTGTGTGGGTGTGTGGGTGTGTGTGGGTGTGTGTGCACCTATGAAGGCCGGTACGGCACACGAGGGGGGGTGGGTGGCCAGCACCACGCCCGACCGCCTTTGTCTCCCTAGTGGCACAATGTTTACACACCGCACCAGGTACTCATTTGAGGCTGAGTCGACCTAGGGGGAGGCCCGGGACCGGTTCAGATAATCGTCACCGGCGTTGCGCGGGAATCGAACCCGTGTCGCTGGGTTCATAGCGCAGCGTAGCGTGCTAACCGCTGCACCACCGCTCCCCACACACACATGTGCGTACAGACACACACGTACACGTACGCGCGTATGTACCTTCCGATGTTTTTTACGGGGGGGGGGGGGTACAAAGCAACGTCTTTGTTTTATTGCATCGCAGCAGCAGCAGCAGCAGCGGGATCAGAACGACGATGAAACAGAAATTGTTTGTTCAAGACGCACAAACATCGACTCTGTGACGACTCGGAGCCGAGACGGAGCCGGTCTGCAACGCGCGCGCGTGTGTGCGCGTGTCCCTGGGACCCCCTAGGGTCCACTCGGCATAAAATGAGTAAAATGTGTGCAAAGTGTTAGAAGCATCGACACTGGGGAGACAAAGGCGGGTGTGTCGGTGGCCACGTCGCGGCCTTCACAGGTGCTACTCGCTAGCAGCACTTGCCCCAACAGTCAGTGCAGGCTAGACGGGGGATCTTTGTCTCTGTGGTGGTTCCTCCGCTAATACAGCGAGCGGCGTGCAGGCTGAGTGGCGTGGGGAGTGGAAAGGACGCTCTTATCTCTGGCCAGAAAGCGTGTTTGCTTTGCTAGATTCTGCAAATAAACTCTATTGTTTCGCTCAGAATTATGGGAAATCCTTTCATCTTCTTGGTTCTTTCCGTAAAGTCACGTAGAAGGGGAAAAAACATAATACAATTATTATTTTAGAAGGGAAATAATAATATAATAAAAATAGCTAAATAGTTATATAATTAAAAAACCTTCATAAATTTATAATTTTAGAAGGGAACTAATAAACGAATAAAAAGGAAACATAATAAAATTAATTATATAATATTAAAAACCATAATAAAATAATTATTTTAGAAGGGAAATATTAAAATAATAAACATAAAACATAGTAAAATAGTTATATAATAATAAATACAACATAATAAAAGAATTGTTTTACAAGGGAAATAATCAAATAATACAACTAAAACATGATAAAAGAATTATATTATTATATTTTTTTAAATAAACATAATAAAGCTATTATTTTATGATGTTTTGTTTTTATTATTTTATTTTTTCCCTTCTACGTGATGACTTTACCGAATATAACCAAGAAGATGAATCCCTGCAGTCACGAAACCTCTAAGTCGAAAATCCTTTCGTTACGATTCACAAATTAAAAAAGAAATCTCCCTGCATCTGCATTGACGATCTGGACGCCGGTCTCAGCCTCCGCACAACCACTGCTGGGTGTGTGTCGCCGCTACAAGTCTCTGTGTGTGTGTCTCTGTGTGTGTGTGTCTCTGTGTGTGTGTGTCTCTGTGTGTGTGTCTGTGTGTGTGTGTCTGTGTGTGTGTGTCTGTGTGTGTGTCTGTGTGTGTCTGTGTGTGTGTCTCTGTGTGCGGTAGTGTAGCGGTTAGCGCTACGCTGCGCTATGAACCTGGCGACCCGGGTTCGATTCCCGCTCACGGCTAACACCAGTGACGAACATCTGAACCGGTCCTGGGCTTCCCCTAGGTCGACTCAGCCTTAAATGAGTACCTGGTGCGGTGTGTAAACATCGCCACTGGAGACAAAGGCGGTCGGGCGTGGTGCTGGCCACCCACCCCCTCGTGTGCCGTTCCGGCCTTCATAGGTGCTACTCGCTAACAGCACTTGCCCCTACAGTCTGTTAAGGCTACACGGGGGATCTTTGTCACTGTGTGTGTGGCATCAGCACGAGGAAGACAAAGACGGCTGTGCGTGTTTCTAGCCACAAGAGCCTCCAGCAGAGGCACCACGCTGCCCTGACAGTCTGCGTGGGCTGTGGGTGGAGTTGGACGTGGGGGTGGAGTAGCCAAGTGGTGGACAATGTCAACGAGGGCCCTAAGGGGGGGGGGGGTGTGGAGTGGCCAGCACCACGCCCGGCCACCTTTGTGAAAATCTAAAACACGTCCTGTGCCACCGCTAGGTCAACTCGGCCTGAAATTGTTGTTCTAAGACATCGTCACCTGGGTGGGGGTGAAGGCGACCCGGGCGTGGTTCTGAGCACACACACACAGAGACACGAGACGCCGTGACGCCCTTGACAGGCGCTCGCTCACAGCGCGTGCCGCCAGCAGTCTGCGTGCGTGGTCAACGTGGGGTCGTTGAGTTTGTTGCTATTCAAGTTGTGTTTCTGATAGAACAAAGACAAAGATCCCCCGTATAGCCTTAACAGACTGTAGGGGCAAGTGCTGTTAGCGAGCACCTATGAAGGCCGGAACGGTTACATGAGGGGGTGGGTGGCCAGCACCACGCCCGACCGCCTTTGTCTCCCTACACACCGCACCAGGTACTCATTTGAGGCTGAGTCGACCTAGGGGAGGCCCAGGACCGGTTCAGATAATCGTCACCGGTGTTGGCCGTGAGCGGGAATCGAACCCGGGTCGCCGGGTTCGTAGCGCAGCGTAGCGCTAACCGCTGCACCACCGCTCCCTGATAGAACACACGCTCATTCACACACACACACGCGCATAATTGTACATACGTGTGCACATGTACACAGAGTCATGTATGAACCCATATTTAAGTTTGTGTTACAGTGGGATATCTGTTAACAACACCAACGTATCGTGAATATGCAGAGCAGAATTTATATGTATTACAACTTAATTGCATCGATGTACATTCTAGATTTGAAGCTTTCGTGACTGCAAGCATTCATACTCTTAGGTTTTTTCGGTAAAGTCACGTAGGTGAAAAATAAAGAAATAAAAACATTTCTTGAAATAATAATAGAAAGAAAATTAGTATTTAAAAAAAACTAAAAAATATAATTTATTTTCTATTTTATTTTTTACCTACGTGACTTTAACGACAGAACCCAAGAGCATCAATGTAGAGCCTATAGCGGCACGAACACACATTGTACAACGTCTATAACATGGTAAGTACATCGCATCGTATACATCCACGTAACACAGTCTTGTACCATTCATAAAACAGCTACAGATACATTACAACGATCCCCCCGTATAGCCTTAACGGACGCTAGGGGCAAGTGCTGTTAGCGAGCAGCACCTCGTGATTTTGAATGGAGGGATGGAGGTGGGAGGAGGGGAGCCGAAAGCCCCTCGACAAACATCCACTCCTGCCAGGGTCAATCATTCACCCGTGTGCTCTCTAGCCGGGTCAATCATTAATGGTGCACCACACAACCCCACCCACCCACCCACTCGCTCACTCGCACACTCACTCCCACATTCATTGAAATCATCTCGGTTCCCCGTCACTCTCGTAGAAGCGGAGCGTTGGTGAACCGAGCTGATCCATGCACCACCACCAGCACCACCACCACCACCACCAGCACCACCACCAGCACTACCAGCACCACCACCAGCACCACCAGCACCACCACCACCAGCACCACCAGCACCACCACCACCAGCACCACCACCAGCACCACCACCACCAGCACCACCACCAGCACCACCACCAGCACCACCACCAGCACCACCAGCACCACCAGCACCACCAGCAGTAGCAGCACCACCACCAGCACCACCACCAGCACCACCACCAGCACCACCTGTGTGTGTCTGTGTGTGTCTGTGTGTCTGTGTGTCTGTGTGTGTGTGTCTGTGTGTGTGTCTGTGTGTCTGTGTGTGTGTGTCTGTGTGTGTCTGTGTGTGTCTGTGTGTGTGTGTCGCCGCTACAAGTCTCTGTGTGTGTGTCTGTGTGTGTGTCTGTGTGTGTGTGTCTGTGTGTGTCTGTGTGTGTCTGTGTGTGTGTGTCTGTGTGTGTGTGTCTGTGTGTCTGTGTGTGTCTGTGTGTGTGTGTGTCTGTGTGTGTGTGTGTCTGTGTGTGTGTGTCTGTGTGTGTCTGTGTGTGTCTGTGTGTGTGTGTCGCCGCTACAAGTCTCTGTGTGTGTGTGTCTGTGTGTGCGGTAGTGTAGTGGTTAGCGCTACGCTGCGCTATGAACCTGGCGACCCGGGTTCGATTCCCGCTCACGGCTAACACCAGTGACGATTATCTGAACCGGTCCTGGGCCTCCCCTAGGCCGACTCAGCCTTAAATGAGTACCTGGTGCGGTGTGTAAACATCGCCACTGGGGAAACAAAGGCGGTCGGGCGTGGTGCTGGCCACCCACCCCCTCGTGTACCGTTCCGGCCTTCATAGGTGCTCGCTAACAGCACTTGCCACTACAGTCTGTAAAGGCTATACGGGGGATCTTTGTGTGTCTGTGTGTGTGGCATCAGCACGAGGAAGACAAAGACGGCTGTGCGTGTTTCTAGCCACAAGAGCCTCCAGCAGAGGCACCACGCTGCCCTGGCAGTCTGCGTGGGCTGTGGGTGGAGTTGGACGTGGGGGTGGAGTAGCCAAGTGGTGGACGATGTCAACGAGGGCCCTAAGGGGGGGGCGGGGGTGGAGTGGCTAGCACCACGCCCGGCCACCTTTGTGAAAATCTAAAACTCGTCCTGTGCCACCGCTAGGTCAACTCGGCCTGAAATTGTTGTTCTAAGACATCGTCACCTGGGTGGGGGTGAAGGCGACCCGGGCGTGGTTCTGAGCACACACACACAGAGACACGAGACGCCGTGACGCCCTTGACAGGCGCTCGCTCACAGCGCGTGCCGCCAGCAGTCTGCGTGCGTGGTCAACGTGGGGTCGTTGAGTTTGTTGCTATTCAAGTTGTGTTTCTGATAGAACAAAGACAAAGATCCCCCGTATAGCCTTAACAGACTGTAGGGGCAAGTGCTGTTAGCGAGCACCTATGAAGGCCGGAACGGTTACACGAGGGGGTGGGTGGCCAGCACCACGCCCGACCGCCTTTGTCTCCCTACACACCGCACCAGGTACTCATTTGAGGCTGAGTCGACCTAGGGGAGGCCCAGGACCGGTTCAGATAATCGTCACCGGTGTTGGCCGTGAGCGGGAATCGAACCCGGGTCGCCGGGTTCGTAGCGCAGCGTAGCGCTAACCGCTGCACCACCGCTCCCTGATAGAACACACGCTCATTCACACACACACACGCGCATAATTGTACATACGTGTGCACATGTACACAGAGTCGTGTATGATCCCATATTTAAGTTTGTGTTACAGTGGGATATCTGTTAACAACACCAACGTATCGTGAATATGCAGAGCAGAATTTATATGTATTACAACTTAATTGCATCGATGTACATTCTAGATTTGAAGCTTTCGTGACTGCAAGCATTCATACTCTTAGGTTTTTTCGGTAAAGTCACGTAGGTGAAAAGTAAAGAAATAAATAACATATTCTTGAAATAATAATAGAAAGAAAATTAGTATTTAAAAAAAACTAAAAAATATAATTTATTTTCTATTTTATTTTTTACCTACGTGACTTTAACGACAGAACCCAAGAGCATCAATGTAGAGCCTATAGCGGCACGAACACACATTGTACAACGTCTATAACATGGTAAGTACATCGCATCGTATACATCCACGTACACAGTCTTGTACCATTCATAAAACAGCTACAGATACATTACAACGATCCCCCCGTATAGCCTTAACGGACGCTAGGGGCAAGTGCTGTTAGCGAGCAGCACCTCGTGATTTTGAATGGAGGGATGGAGGTGGGAGTAGGGGAGCCGAAAGCCCCTCGACAAACATCCACTCCTGCCAGGGTCAATCATTCACCCGTGTGCTCTCTAGGCGGGTCAATCATTCACCGTGCACCACACAACCCCACCCACTCGCTCACTCGCACACTCCCCCATTCATTGAAATCATCTCGGTTCCCCGTCACTCTCGTAGAAGCGGAGCGTTGGTGAACCGAGCTGATCCATGCACCACCACCAGCACCACCAGCACCACCAGCACCAGCACCAGCACTACCACCACCAGCACCACCACCACCAGCACCACCACCACCAGCACCACCACCACCAGCACCACCACCACCAGCACCACCACCACCAGCACCACCACCACCAGCACCACCAGCACCACCACCACCAGCACCACCACCACCACCAGCACCACCACCACCAGCACCACCACCAGCACCACCACCACCAGCACCACCACCACCAGCAGCACCACCAGCAGCAGCAGCATGGACCCAGGATTTCTCTCCGCACCCTCCCTCCTCCTCCCCCTCCTGCACAGCAGCAGCAGCTGTATGAGACTGGCTCCATCTCTCCTCGCCGCCGTTTGCATCGCCGCCGTCTTCGCGGTGTCCGCAGCTCACGAGGGTAAAACAAAAACACGAAACGACGCGGCTCTCTCTGTGTGTGTATGTGTGTGTGCCTGTGTGTGTCTGTGTGTGACTGTGTGTGTTTGTGTCTGTGTGTGTCTGTCTGTGTGTGTCTGTGTGTGACTGTGTGTGTCAAAGTGAGGAGCGGTGGTGTAGCAGTTAGCGCGCTGACGATTATCTGAACCGGTCCTGGGCCTCCCCTAGGTCGACTTGGCCTCAAATGAGTACCTGGTGCGGTGTGTAAACATCGCCACTAGGGAGACAAAGGCGGTCGGGCATGGTGCTGGCCACCCACCCCCTCGTGTGCCGTTCCAGCCTTCATAGGTGCTCGCTAACAGCACTTGCCCCTACAGTCTGTTAAGGCTATACGGGGGATCTTTGTCTTTGTGTGTGTGTGAGTGTCTGTGTGTGGGTGTTTGTGTGTGTGTGGGTGTGTGTGTACGTGTGAGTGTGTGTCTGTGTAAGTGTGTCTGTGTGTGTGTGCGTGCGTGTGTACGTGTACGTGTGTACGTGTGTGTGTACGTGTGTGTGTGTACGTGTGAGTCTGTATCTGTGTGAGTGTGTCTGTGTGAGTGTGTCTGTGTGTGTGTACGTATGAGTGTGTGTACGTGTGTGTGTGTGTACGTGTGAGTGTGTGTACGTGTGAGAGCATGTGTGTACGTGTGAGTGTGTGTACGTGTGAGAGCATGTCTGTGTGAGTGTGTCTGTGTGTGTGTACGTGTGAGTGTGTGTACGTGAGTGTGTGTACGTGAGTGTGTACGTGTGTGTGTGACTATGTGTGTGTATGTGTGAGTGTGTGTCTGTGTGAGTGTGTCTGTGTGAGTGTGTACGTGTGAGTGTGTTTACGTAAGTGTGTGTACGTGTGAGTGTGTGTAAGTGAGTGTGTCAGTGTGTGTGTGTATGTGTGTGTGTACGTGTGAGTGTGTGTCTGTGTGTGTACATGTGAGTGTGTGTGTACGTGTGTGTGTGTATGTGCGTGTAGCGGTTAGTGCGCTGCGCTACGAACTTGGAGACCCGTGTTCGATTCCAACTCACGGCCAACATCAGTGACGATTATCTCAACCGGTCCTGGGCCTCCCCTAGGTCGACTCAGCCTCAAATGAGTACCTGGTGCGGTGTGTAAACATCGCCACTGGGGGAGACAAAGGCGGCCGGGCGTGGTGCTGGCCACCCACCCCCTCTCGTGTGCCACGGTGCCGGCCTTCATAGGTGCTGCTACTCACTAACAGCACCTGCCCCTACAGACTGTGACACGCGTGAACACGGTGGTGGTGGGGATTTTTGCACGCAGAGTTTTGATTAGTTTTTTGGTATATTTGCTGGTTTATTCCAGGATGTTTCTGTTACGCGTTGTCGCTTTAACACATTCCTGCTGCGGAGGGAGCTGGTGGGAACGTTGGGTTGCTCGGTCAATGGCCTGCAGGGTCAACGGCCAGGGCGTGGTGTATTCCGCAAATATGCCCGACTGTGAGGGCGGGCACAAGCCGGTGTGAGTAGGTGAAACGTTGAGTTTTATAAGGGCACCACGGGGTGACCAGCCCCTCCCCACCCAGCCCCACCCAGCCCCCACCCAGCCCCCACCCAGCCCCTCCCCACCCTCCCCACCCAACCCCACCCTCCCCTCCCCAACCTCCCCTCCCCACCCTCCCCACCCAGCCCCTCCCCACCCAGCCCCACCCTCCCCTCCCCACCCAGCCCCTCCCTACCCTCCCCACCCTCCCACCCAGCCCCTCCCCACCCTCCCCACCCAGCCCCTCCCCACCCTCCCCCCCCTGCCCCTCCCCACCCTCCCCACCCAGCCCCTCCCCACCCTCCCCACCCAGCCCCTCCCCACCCTGCCCCTCCCCACCCTCCCCACCCTCCCCACCCTGCCCCTCCTCACCCTCCCCACCCTGCCCCTCCCCACCCTCCCCATCCAGCCCCTCCACACCCTCCCCTCCCCACCCAGCCCCTCCCTCCCCACCCAGCCCCTCCCTGCACGACGGACACAATAATCCCATGTGGGCTGGTGTAGCCAGGAGGCTCCTACCAGTATCAATGCAACTTGAACTTGAGACTTCGTGTCTCTGTGTGTGCGTGTCTCTGTGTGTGCGTGTCTCTGTGTGTGTGAGTGTCTCTGTGTGTGCGTGTCTCTGTGTGTGCGTGTCTCTGTGCGTGCGTGTCTCTGTGTGTGCGTGTCTCTGTGTGTGTGAGTGTCTCTGTGTGTGCGTGTCTGTGTGTGTGAGTGTCTCTGTGTGTGCGTGTCTCTGTGCGTGCGTGTCTGTGTGTGCGTGTCTCTGTGTGTGCGTCTCTCTGTGTGTGTGTGTCTCTGTGTGTGTGTGTCTCTGTGTGTGCGTGTCTCTGTGTGTGTGTGTCTCTGTGTGTGCGTGTCTCTCCCCCGCAGTGGACATGCTCGACACGGAGACGGTGCAGGGAGACCTCGGCTGGGTCGCCTTCCCTCCTGACGGGGTGAGGAGGAGTCGAGAGGCCACGAAACTTCTGTGGATGTTCGAGGGGGGGGGGGGGGGGCGTCCATAAATGACGTCACGCACCTGGGGGGGGGCGGGGTCACACTTTTGTGACGATGCGTGACGAGGGGGGTTGAGAAATGTGACGTCGTATTTAAAATTCGCGACTTTAAATAAATATAGACAACACGTTCTACTTCATTTAATAGATTTTGTAATAAATGTTTTCTCCTACAACGCTTCTGTAGGGACATTTATCACTTGACCCTTGGGCTACACTCATTTGAAACTTTTGAAACAGCCTGCCTCAGCGGCTATCCCGATCTTTTTTCTCCCGATGGCGATTTCTTGCGTCGCGATTGAAACGTCGTAGTTTGTTCGTACATTTACTTGTTCTACGTGACTTTGCCGAAAGACCCCAAAGAATCCGTGTTTATTGTTCTGCCCCGCGGCAGATATGGGGGCGTGCTTACACAGCAACTTCCTGATATGGTGTTGAGTTTGGTCACGTGACCAGGAAGTTAAGGGGTGTCAGCCGTCACACAGAGTACACAATGGAGGCACACTCAGGGTCTCAGTGAATCTGGTCATTGTGGTACTTGAAGAAGCATTGTCTGTCAGTTCGTTTATGTTCTTATAATACCGGGAATGCTGTTATAGTGTTAGGGTTGACGTTATAATGCTTTAGACCCAAATAATATCAACTCCTGCAGTCACGAAAGCTTTAAGTGAAGATTAAATAAATACAGATTCATGATAAGCACGCCTCAAACTCACCGTCTTCCAATTCCACTCACAAAAAAATCACCCCCCCAACTCCCCCCACACTCCCCCCCCCACACTCTCCCCCCACACTGCCCCCACACACTCCCCCCCACACTCTCCCCCCACTCCCCCCCCACACTACCCCCCCACACTCCCCCCCACACTCTCCCCCCACACTCCCCCCCACACTCCCCCCCACACTCCTTCCCAACACTCCTCCCCAACTCCCCCCCACACTCCCGCTCACCCCCCACACTCCCCCCCCACACTCCCCCCCCCACACTCCCCCCCCACTCCCCCAACCCCCCCCACTCCCTCCCCCCTCACCACGACGGCAGTGGCAGCCCGCGAGTGGCCAGGGCCCCCGGCGCTTGTACCAGGCGCAGTGCGGCCCCGCCGCGCCCCGCCAGGACAAGTGGCTGCGCACCGACTGGGTCCCGCGTGGCGACGCTCTCCGCGTCTTTCTCGAGGTCCGCTTCCGTTTCCGTCGCCGCTGCCCCCGGGGCCTCCCTCTCCTCCTCCCCCCCACCGCCACCACCGCCACCACCGCCGCCACCGCCACCACCGCCGCCACCGCCGCCACCCGCCACCACCGCCGCCACCGCCGCCACCGCCGCCACCGCCGCCACCACCACCACCGCCACCACCGCCGGCACCGGCTGCGTCAGCGACGCGTTGGAAGTTTACTACCGGGAGTCGGACGACGCCGGGGACGTCCCCGCCGGCGTCTTCGCCGACGACGAGCGGCGGCTCTTCTCCAAAGTCGACTCGGTCGGCTGGGACAGGTCGGAGGTCGGGGAGACCACGGCGTCGTGCGACGTGGGGCCCCTCTCCCGGGGCGGCCTCCGCCTGGCGTTCCGCGACACGGGGGCCTGTGCCCGGCTGCTGTCCGTGCGACTCTTCCACAGGCGCTGCCCGGCGCTGGCGCTCGGACTCGCCGCGTTCCCCGACGCGCCTGCCGCCGGCGACGGGCGGTGGGCGCTGTCGGAGGTGGCCGGGGCGTGCGTGGGCCACTCGCTCCGGGCCCAGGGGGAGCCGGGCCCGGCGATGCTCTGTGACGCTGACGGCGAGTGGGCGAGCCTCAGCGGGAGCTGCGTCTGCCGTGCCGGGTACCAGCAGGCGGGGAATGCCTGCCGAGGTGACGCATTGGGGTTGTTTTAATAGATTTATTGTTGTTGTTGCTTACCCTCGAGAAAGATTTGGGAAGATTCAGCCACCCTCTCATCCACTCACTCACTCACCCACCCATCCACTCACTCACCCACTCACTCATTCACTCACTCACTCACCCACCCACTCACTCACCCACTCACTCACCCACTCACCCATCCACTCACTCACCCACCTACTCACTCACTCACCCACCCACATCACCCACCCACTCACCCAACCACTCACTCACCCACCCACCCACCCACTCACCCAACCACTCACTCACCCACTCACCCACCGACTCACCCACTCACTCACTCACCCACCCACTCACTCACCCACGCACCCACTGACCCACCCAACCACCCACTCACCCACCCACTCACCCACCCACTCACTTTCTCACTCACTCACTCACCCAACCACCCACCCACATACCTATTCACCTACCCACTCACCCACTCACCCACTTTCTCACTCACCCAACCACCCACTCACCCAACCACCCTCTCACCCACCCCATCTCACCCACTCACCCCATCTCTCGCTACTGACAGCACCAACAGTCTGCGAAGGCTACAGGGCTGCGTGTGGCTCTGTGTGCGTGCAGCGTGTGAGCAGGGCTGGTACAAGGAGACGGCGGGAGACGGCTCCTGCTCCCCGTGCCTGCCGCACAGCGCGGGGAGCGCTGGCGGGGCCACGTCCTGCGCCTGCCACGACGGGTACTTCAGGCCCAGAGACGAGGCCCAGTCCGTGGCCTGCGCAAGTACGTGGTGGTCTCAGTACTACACTATACACTACATACTACACTATACACTACCATACACTACAATACTACACTATACACTACCATACACTATACACTACAATACTACACTATACACTACAACACACTACACTATACACTACCTACTACACTACACTACACACTACACTACACACTACACTACACTACACACTACACTACACACTACACTACACTACTACACTACACTATACACTACACTACACACTACACTACACACTACACTACACTACTACACTACACACTACCTACTACACTATACACTACACTATACACTACACACTACACTACACACTACACTACACTATACACTACCTACATCACTACATTAAACTCCCCCCCACCCTCCCAGAGCCTCCGTCTGCCCCCACGGACGTCACGTGGACGGCGCTCACCGCCACTTCGCTGACGCTCCGGTGGCGCCCGCCGGCGGCTTCCGGCGGGCGCCCCGACCTCGCCTACTCCGTCCAGTGCCACCGCCACAGCCGCCGCCTCCGGCAGGAGCAGCAGCAGCAGCAGGAGCAGCAGCAGCAGCCAGCGCCGTGCGGGGCGGCCGTGAGGTTCCGGCCTCCGCCGGTGCCACTGCCGCTGCCCAACGGCTCGTGCTGCTCGGGCGGAGGTGAGCGGCCTGCAGGAGAACGCCGCCTACACGCTGGAGGTGCACGCCACCAACGGAGTGTCCAGCCTCAGCGGAGGCCCGTCGCTGTTCGCCGCCGTGAACGTCAGCACCTCCGTGGCGCGTGAGTGACCCCCCCCCCCTCTCTGTCGTTCACGCGAATGTTTCTTGTTTTGTCTCTCTTCTTTTTCATCTTTAAATGTTTATTCTCGTTTGTAAAATGATTTTTTTGTTCTTTTTATAATGTTTTTTCTCTGTTTTATCTTTAAACTAGCGGTTAGTACCCGGCGTTGCCTGGGCGAGAAAGGCAGACACACATGTAGTTACACACGCAAATCCATTGATACACACACATAGAGTTACACGCACAAATGGACACATACATACATATGTAATGCGGGCGTAAATGGGCGGGGCGGATATGACGATCCGAGAGGGAGGAGTCAGGGTGACGTGGGGGAGAAGTTATAGTGGGGAGACAGGAAGCTATCTGGGGCAGTCGGGGGAGTGAAGGGTGGTGAACACGTTGGGTGGTCGCCGTGCCTCAGCCTGGTGGCTGAGGGGCTCATGACGGCGCCAGCCAGCGGGGTGGAAGAGAGAGTGGAGGATTGAGGCTGGAGATGGCGAGATAGCCACAGAGGCCACGAAGGGCTGAGGTAGGAAGTGGCGAGATAGCCACAGAGGCCACGAAGGGCTGAGGTAGGAAGTGGCGAGATAGCCACAGAGGCCACGAAGGGCTGAGGTAGGAAATGGCGAGATAGCCATAGAGGCCACGAAGGGCTGACGTTGGGAGGTGGCGAGATCGCCACGCACGGAGGAACAGGGAGCAGCGATGGAGCTGCTGTGGGGGCAGCCGGAGGGCTGCACCAAGAGCCTGCAGCGGAGCTGCAGGAGCGTGGAAGGCTACGGGAGCGAAGGCAGATGTGGGGCTGCCAGGGAGAGAGTCTCAGGAGGAGTGCCGTGTGGGAAGGAGAGCGCGAACCCCAAATAAAGGACACGGAGTCAGCGAGAAGCGTCTGAGTCCATTTATTACACTGGAGTCAGAAGTGAAACGGCATCTCAAAACAACTGAGAGAAAGAAAAAAAAAAAGAATATTCCTGCTACATCATCCGACGACGACGACCTTCCTCAGACGGTGGACCTGCCTGCGATGGAAGAGGAGATCCGTTCTGGAACGAGTACGGGTCCGGGTGAGCAAGGTGTCGCCGCGTCGGTGGACCTGTCTGTGCCGGAGGACGCCAACTTACGATGGAGACAGATGGCGGCGCAGATGGGGACCTTGAAAATCGTGCTGGCGCAACTGTGTGAGTTCACCACGCCGAGGACGACGTCGGGGAGGCCCGGTGGTGATCCGCAGGCCTCTGCCTTTCCTGCGCTGCCAGCGCCATTGCCACGTGGCACGAAGACGCCATCTTGGGCGTGGCAGGGGAGAAACGGCGGGAAGCCGCCATCTTGTCTTCACCGCGGCGGGAGGACGCCGCCATCTTCAACATCGCGGCGGAGAGGCAGCCTTGCGCTGCCATCTGGAGGTGCCGCGGGGTGAGCAGCCTGCTGTGAGCTGCTGGTTTTCGAGGGGGTGCTGCGAGGAGAAGACGCCGATGCTGCAGCTGCTGGGGCGGGAGCTTCCCGTCCTGGCTCGGGTGCGTGACAACGGAGCCGTCAAGTCGCCGAACGAGTTCTGCGAGGCGTCTCAAGTTGCCACCCTGCCGTCCTCTTCTTGCTGCAGCCCCGGGCGAGTCATAACGATACGCACCCGGCCTTAACACACACCTCACTCATCTTTCGAGGGCCGGGGGGCTATTTTGGTTTTCTCTTATGACTCGATTGTGCGGAGCGCGGTTCGGACTGTGTATGTGTGTGTAATAACGATGAACGCGCTATCTGCTTGGTGTTAATATAAGTGTGTGCGTGTGTTGAGAATGGACGGAGAGTCGGCTGTATTTGCTGAGTGTCAAATTGTGTGTGTGCGCTGCTGCGTGGAGTTGTTATCTTGATGGTGAAGTTAATTGTTAACTTGGGAGCGTCAGGTATCTTGCGCTGTATTATTTATGGGTTACCTTGTGTGATGGGCTTAATTGGGAAAAAAAAAATATATTTTTTTGGTGTATTGTGCTGCGAGGTGCTGTGTGCGATTAGGCGTTTTGTTGGGTTGCTGAGAGTGACCGTGGGTACATGCTGTGTACGTGCGATGTCTGTGCTGGTCCTCAAGGGAGGACTGCTGGTGGGTAAGAGCAGAAAATTTTGTTGTTGTTGTTGTCACGTTTAAATAATATTGTTGTTAAAATGTAAATACTGGGGCATCCATTGCGTTATTTTGGGTATTTATGGGGAGTTTTTTATTAAGCGGGCTGGATTTACATCATCTCCACTACCCTGAGGCCGGGTGGCTGTCGTGTACGACATGCGGATGTGCGTTGTTGTGCTGTGCCTCAGGGGATTGGATTCTCCTTCTCGTCACAGATTCTTCAGCTCCCGTCGCACTGGGTGTTACCTGGTGTGCTAGCTGGATGAGGACTTGAAGGAGCAATTGAGCGCCGTTCGTCATTCTGCTCTACCACTTGCTCTTTGACGTTGGACTTGAGCCGAGCGGATGGAACTGCAACATGGACACGCACTAAAACATCACATTTCTGGGTTGTGCGCGTTGGCCGTTCTTGCGTGTCAGTTGCCGTTTTTGTTCATTGTGCCATTCTTATTCTTGTTGATGTTGCGCGGAGGACAGGCCGGTGTTCTGTTCCAGTTCCTGATACCTCCCCTTTCGTTGCTTGTGTTGTTGTTGTTATAATCTCCGTTGTGTCTGGGGGACTCCTGATTGTGATGCCTTCGCCCGCATTATTTTGTTCTGTTTCAGCCGAGGACGGCTGGAATTTTCTCTACGGGGGAGGGTAGTGTAATGCGGGCGTAAATGGGCGGGGCGGATATGACGATCCGAGAGGGAGGAGTCAGGGTGACGTGGGGGAGAAGTTATAGTGGGGAGACAGGAAGCTATCTGGGGCAGTCGGGGGAGTGAAGGGTGGTGAACACGTTGGGTGGTCGCCGTGCCTCAGCCTGGTGGCTGAGGGGCTCATGACGGCGCCAGCCAGCGGGGTGGAAGAGAGAGTGGAGGATTGAGGCTGGAGATGGCGAGATAGCCACAGAGGCCACGAAGGGCTGAGGTAGGAAGTGGCGAGATAGGCCACAGAGGCCACGAAGGGCTGAGGTAGGAAGTGGCGAGATAGCCACAGAGGCCACGAAGGGCTGAGGTAGGAAATGGCGAGATAGCCATAGAGGCCACGAAGGGCTGACATTGGGAGGTGGCGAGATCGCCACGCACGGAGGAACAGGGAGCAGCGATGGAGCTGCTGTGGGGGCAGCCGGAGGGCTGCACCAAGAGCCTGCAGCGGAGCTGCAGGAGCGTGGAAGGCTACGGGAGCGAAGGCAGATGTGGGGCTGCCAGGGAGAGAGTCTCAGGAGGAGTGCCGTGTGGGAAGGAGAACGCGAACCCCAAATAAAGGACACGGAGTCAGCAAGAAGTGTCTGAGTCCTTTTATTACATAATGAACCATTGTCTAGTGACCGTTAAAAAAAACTGTTGCTGCAGTGCCGCATTGCCCCGTTGATCTCGACTGTTCATTTGATACTAAACATAGCATCTAATAGGCCGTGTAAAACTAGCTGGAGTCCTGAACGCACGCGTGCATTAACACGCAAAGTCACACTCACTCACAAAGACAAAGATCACCCGTATAGCCTTAACAGGCCGTTGGGGCATGTTCTGTTAGCGAGTAGCACCTATGAAATCTGAAATGGCACACGAGGGGGTGGGTGGACAGCACCACGCCCAGCCGCCTTTGTATCCCTCATGGCGATATGTACACACCGCACTAGGTACACATTTGAGGTTGAGTCGATCTAGCGGAAGCCCAGGACAGTTACGAGATAACCGTCATTGGTACTGGCCGTGAGCGAGAATCGAGCTCTGGTCTTTGAGTTCGTAGCGCAATGCGGTAACCACTACGCCACCGCTCCCCACTCACTCACTCACAGGTGTCGCTATGCACAGTCATGATCCTTCCCAGATACCCAATTCCTCTTGGCCCGTTGCTACTCCCCATGTGCGGATGACTCGTGTACAAGTACGGGACTCGTGCGTGCAGGCACGCACACAGACCCGCGCACAAAACGGCTGAGCGGATCTGTACCCATCCCCCCCAAAAAAGGCTGCTGTTTCAGGCAATTGCCACCTTTTCAGAGTTTATTATACATGTCACGAGTTTGTTAAGCACTGGGATAGAGCGATGGCGCATCGGATTGCTTGTGCACCGTGCGATCAGCCCGACAGACACCCAGAGTTCGATTCCAGGCCACGATTAACATCAGTGGCGTATAAATATTTGCATCCATTCAGAGCACCGCCTCCCCCATCACGCACTGACCGGCGTGGTGAAGTATGGTCAAACAACCGCCAAGACTGACATGGAATCAGGGAGGCCCTCCATCCAGCAGTGGACTGAAAAAGGGCTATAATTTATATTCTTTGGGTCTTTTGGTAATGTCACGTACATAGGTTCAAAGAAAATAAAAATAACAAAAAAACTACGACGTTTCGATCGCTTGTGTTGTGATCGAAACGTCGTAGTTTTTTGTTATTTCTTGGTTATTTTCGCTGCACCTTTTTCTACGTGAATTTACCGAAAGACCCAAAGAATATTAATTCCCGCAGTCACGAAAGCTTTAAGTCAGGCTGTAAATCTATTGCCATTATCATTTGTGGCACTATGTATTTGCTAATAACAAAAAAGGTATCTCCTTCTTTCAGGCACGTGCTTTCAAGATGCTTGCCGCCACACTCCATGAAATTGTACACAGAGGGCGGGTTTTTTCCCTCTCTCTCTCTCAACATCTGGCAATAACCTCCGTTACCCCAACGATCCCTGTTGCATTGTTTCATCTGTTACCATTCATCCCTTTTATCCACAGTCGGTTATTATTTCAACGTCAGTGCCAGGTACACTGCAAATGATATCAGCTCGCGCACACGCACACACACACGGCTGTAGCCGTAAATAGAATCGCGTAATGATCGCCGTATTAAATATTCACCGCTGAGATATTGTTGACGACACGAATTGCATCGTGAGCTAAATCTAAACAACAGAAAAAGCCGGATAGGTACCAGTGCCCATCCATATCTGCAGTGCAATGCACAAACCGCACCCCCAGGTGTTCACATTTAAACATTTCAAATAATCACTGGATTTCTATTGACCATATTTCTGGGTTTTGGTTTGTGTCCGAGGTGTCCTACTTATTGCTGGGTTAACACTTAACGAGGCAGGTGGCGGCGGGGGGGGGGGGGGACTGAAACATATCGCGACAACGATCTAATGATTTCCGCGCAGACATGGGGGGGGGGGGATGTTCGTTGGTTCGCGATGCGGCTCTGTCAGGCAGCTCCCAGGGCGGGCTGACGGGCGGCCGCACGATAGGGGGCCGTGCGTGTTCCCCACGTCCCCTCCACGCCCTTCCCCGCGAGCCGGCGGCCTTGTTTGTTGATCCCCGAGGTTTAAGACCTCGGTGACGCGCGCGCGCGTGCGTGCGTGTGTGTGGGCCCGTGTTGTTGTAATCAAACTCCGTGAGACGCGCCGCGCGCTGATCTATCTCCGGTAAATAATTGCCCCCTGCGCCAAAGCACGCGTCTCGCCGTCGTCATTGCGCGATCGTGCCCCGCTCGCCGTCAGCCTACGTCGCACGGGCCCATCCCCATTTCCCCAGGCAGGTCAATTCTCGGTGACCCTAGGCAGCCTGGGTACACGGCAAAGGCTGCGCGGGACTCAATCAGAGGTGTAGGATCGCTGTGCAAGGCGTGGGCCCTGGTGCAAATAATTAAATAGGGGGCCCCCTGTATAATGTTATTTACCCCCCCCTGCCACCGCCTTCGTGCCTGGGTCCCTCCAACCCCGTGGGTCCCGGTGCAGTTGCACCGCCTACACACCGATAGCTACGCCGCTGGTCTGCGTGATGCTCCTGCTGAGAAGGCATCTATCTCAGAGGGATGCTTCACTCGTAAGGCAACGTACCACCGTTATACCAACAAATTCTGACCTTCATTTCAGCACGCGAGTACCCAATGAGACAACATGGAGCAGACCTGCGATGAAGGCGACATGGGAATAGCAAGGCACACGGTGGGGAAAGATCGAGTTAGGTAATCTGAATATCAGAGGCGTAAGCGTCACAGGGCTCACAGGCTGAGCTCAGAACCGGATGAGACAAGTTAGAGGCCCCTTGCGAACGCAGGATCTCACGAGTCCCTTGATGGTGCCGACCCCACGTGATCAATCATGACATCAAAAAGGAAATGTGTCACCAGTTATATGGCATGGCATAATATATTTACAATTATTCGGACAGCCTATAGCATACTTTGCCTTTAATGAAATTGTTTCAAGTACCGTTATCATCCAGAGAGCAGGAAAATAAAATGTAAGCATTGCAACATACCTGTGAGGTTTTGTGTTTGGTAGGTAACAACCTTATTTCAGGCAAAACATTCACGTGGAAGCTGTGCCACCATTTACTTAGATGCAACAGCATAACTCACACATTGACCGTCCGTGACGATGGTGCAGTGCATTGGTTAAGGGCCATTTCACTGCTTGTTTCAAATGTATCACTTGCAGTAGAAATGCAATTTGTTTCATCGCAATGTACTTTACATTTTAATATTACCCTCAGTAAGGCTACCCAAGAGGTGGTTTAATGGTTGCCTGGTGATTCGTTTATATAGCTTGCTTTGCTGCTGGGTTCACTGACTCAGATCTAACTCTGTCCCCCTGACAATGATAACGCACAGTTGCTACGTTTTAAGATAGAGGCACGCGGTGTGTGATCGATTTGTGCAGAGATGTGAAAGATTCCACGCGAGCGATGTGCTCCCAATTTTAAAATGTTATGCAAAATATCCTAAAT
Source organism: Lethenteron reissneri (assembly GCF_015708825.2). Classification (NCBI taxonomy): domain Eukaryota; kingdom Metazoa; phylum Chordata; class Hyperoartia; order Petromyzontiformes; family Petromyzontidae; genus Lethenteron; species Lethenteron reissneri. Next base: position 29,492 of record NW_026891250.1, on the reverse strand, counting down.
CTGGCCGAGTTAAATGACGTTTTAAACGATCTAAAAAGGACCACTTTTGCACTGGATTATTTATAAAGGGAAGTATGCCGCCAGTACGATGTCTATTCGGCCATGTTCCTGCTAAGACTGGTCTCGCAAGGCATTGAGTTTCGTTAAAAACTAAATCCTATTGTTTTCAATCCGAAACTCATCCGTACATACAGCAATTATAGACCACATTAAAGATTTTGTGCGGCGAAGACAACAAGTGGTGAGAAATCGTTAACAGTTGCGTATGTGGACATGAGAATGGGGTGAGTGAGATTGCAGTGGTTTTGGTCGAGCCAAATGACACATTTCAAAGTGTATGGTTTAAATGTGTTGTACAACGTGATAATTTCACAATACACTTCATATGTTGTTTAAGCACAATCTATAATCTGCCATATGGGCCTTTGTCAACTTCACGATTCCCTTTTCATCACACTCCTCAACAACCACTCAAACAAAACTAAAGAGACTTTTGAAATTATTTTCATTGGAATTACGTCTATTCACTTAACTATTTCACGCGTGTAATATTATTACGTTTTGTAACTGGTCTAGGATATGTTTGCAGTAATGTATGTATGTATGTTGAACGTCTTTCGCACCGCATGTAGCCAGCCATGCTAATAGGAGGTGCAGGGGAAGGACAACACACTAAATACAAAGAGCAGCTCGAAATAAATACATTTTCAGTCGAGATTTAAAAGTGCATAGCTTCAGTGGCTTCCTAATATCAGAAGGAAGAGCGTTCCAGACGGCCGCAGTAGCACATCTGAACACGCGCGATGCAGTGACCGTCTTTGTTCGATGGCTAGCCAAAAGCAGCTGCGAGGATGACCTGAGTTTACGTGATGGTTTATGCTTCTTGATGAGTACAGCAATAATGATGCACCCAGGAATAATCTCGATTTGGGTCGGCCCCCAATTGGCTGCCACTATTCCTGTGATTTTGTGTTGCACAGCGCTCTATTAGCCAAGTCCTTTCTCAAAGACATTGGCAATCAAGGCCTTCCATTTAGCTCCGTCCATGACATTTACTCAAGAAATTTGCATTTTATACTCCCAGTTGCATCCAATTTATGCGAGGTGCTTATGCACTTCATTTTACATCTTGCCGGGCTTCTTCTACAAAAAATAATATTCTCAGTCAAAACATCATGTTCAGTCTCTTGTTTCCTCATTCACACGTCCAAGAAATATAACCCTAAACATGAGCGCAAAAACGTATGCAGTGGCATTCAGAATTTCTGTGGCAGAGTAGAACACAGTGGTAACACGTTGTGCCTCAGAGCAAGAAGGTTTCATTCCCGACATTTCTTTGTGGAGTTTGTACGTTTCCACCTCTCCTCCTGTTGTGTATGTATTTCACGCGGCTTCTCCAGTTTCTTACCATAGCATAAAAACATGCAATGCAACTGATATTTACCAAACATCTAAATTGATTTAAAATTACCCTGCAGGTTCTTCACTTGGGATTGCACACAGCAACATCATCCCCCTATTCATAAAAAAAAACAAAAGCAGTACCCGCCTGAAGAAAACATCTTGAGAACAAGCATCATCGTGATGATAATGATATAGCAAATAATAACACTGGTCAAAAAAAAAAAGAATTTTTATTTCTGGCCTGGACTTTTGCAGCTGTTTTAGACTAATTACAGGGTGCCGATTCCAAATCTGATCTCAGATTTGCTCTATCTCATTTTTATGCTATCGGCATACCCCATTTTCATTGATTTTACCCGAAATTAACTCTGTCACTTATGATTGCAAGTTGTTGCGAGTCAGTGACTGCTTTAGTGTTAAAATATGGTGCTGTATTTTTAGGATAGTGTGTTTATAATATCACTTTATGTAGATATCCACATTTATTTAATATTTTTCTTCCGCAGTTTTTATTGAAAATGCAATATTTGATATCTCAAAAACCTGATGTGATAGACAAAACTGATGCCAGATTTCGAATCAGCACCCCAAAAGTACCTTAAAACCGTTGGAATATACCTTATGCCAGAAAAAGTGTGTTGACCAGTGTAATAAGATCAGCAAGAGCTCTGACGGGCACCACACTCTGCGCGACAAAAGTAGACGCGACCGCCACCACGTGGCCCAGGCGACTGTGTGCAGGACCCAGCGCGACCGTGGGCTGTTCACGGGAATGACACGACAGGGGCCCCATCTAATATGGCAAATAGCATTCTCAGCGACCCGTCTTAATGCCAGAGGATCAGCCGAGCTAATGTCCCCACCGTTATCGGGTAGTTGATAAATGATGAAACGCAGCGTTAATGTTTCAAACGTATCCTCTATACATTGCCAAAAAGTGCATTTGGGTTGTAACCGTACGGCGAGATAGCATCTTTAATTTATTAATTCTGAATTAAAAAAAGGAAATACAAAATACACTGTGGAATTCAAATGTACGAGATAATTTAACATATTTATATACATTATGTTGCACTTTCTATTGAACTTACAGATTACACTGTGCCTTAAATGTTGTCATTGCAAAAAATCGGCATTTTTTTCGCCGATTTGCAGTTTACTGTTAACTTCATCCTTTGAATGTTTTCCCAGTCCATCAGTGTAATAATCCAAAGTGGCGTCCTGTAAGCCACTGGGAAGAGTCTGCTGAATAGCATTGCACTCCAGGGGGTGCTTGGATTCAAAGAGCAATACACTGCTTCTTTTAATATGCAGACAGCCTTGTGCTCGAACTCAGCGCAAACTTTACACAAATATCTTTCAAGGATGTTAAAGTACATTACAGAAATGCCATGAGACAAAAACCACATTAGATCATAAATGTCGTTGATGGCGGGAAGGAAGGTATGTAAAACAACTGACGCGGTAAAAAAAAATGTTTTTTTTTTTACTTCCACACAACCGAAAACAGAGCAATCTTTTAAAACCCGAGCTCACACACGCGACTTATTAAAATTTCCACCGGCGGAATATCTGTGGCTTATTCTCGAGAAATAAAAGGGCCCCTCGCCGCGTCTGCGGCAGTTGAAAGCAAGTCAATAAGATGAATAAAGGACAACAATTTGAGCACAACAGCGGTCAATGCCGGCGAATGGCGTAAGCAGGACAACAGAGAGAAGCGAGCTCGCACACGACCACTCATGTAAAATTCATAGCGGAACCCCATCTCGCTCGCCTGCTCAACCGAGGGAATAGAAATCCCCTTTTTTGAAAATAAACCTCACAAAAGTTGAGCCATATCCTTTGTTGATTCGTGCCTGTGTGATGATGATGATGATGTCCAATGTGGTTATCTGAAAGAGCAAGGAACTCGCGTGGTGGGAGGGTGCGGGGTGGAGGGGGGTAATGAAGAGAACGTTTCCGCAGCTGGCTGAGTGCATAGTGGGGGGGGGGGGGGGATCTTGGTTAAAACTTGCGCTGTATGTATGTGGCTATGTGTGAGTAGCTCACAAATCCTTGAAAGATCCGGGCAAAGTCCCATCGGTGAGCTCCTCCGGCAGGCAAGGCTGCGTTGGCTGGGTCCTGTAGCCCGCATGTCCAGCCACCGCATGCTTAAACAGCTTTTGTTCGGCCGGATCGAGGGGGCTAAACGGGCGCGGCACGGGCTAGAGAAGAGATGGAATGATGTGGTACAGGAGGACGTGGAGCTGAGTGGACTTGCCGATGACAGGTACCAGCGGTGTCAAGATCGGCCTCTGTGGAGGAGGCACGTGAAGGACGCTACTGGGCAGTTGGAGGCAGTCGCCCTCCAACAACAACGGAGGGCGGAGGAGTGACGCTCACAACAACGAGCGGAGCGCCGGGTGGCTAAAGCACAGCAATTTGGCACAGTAGGGGGCACAGGTGGTGCATCAGCCAGTCATCTCAGTCAGTCGACCCGTGGCACCTGGGTCTGCCCCGTGCCCTCCTGCCAGCGGGCGTTCGACACTTCACGTGGCCTCAAGGTGCACATGGCCTGGCACAAGCGTCGTGGTGACGTCACCGCCACTTAGTGGCGAATGGCGGTTGTTGTTGTGGGGAGCGGTGGTGTAACTGTTAGCGCGACTTCCGCTCACGGCCAACACCAATGACGATTAATTGAACCAGTCCTGGGCCACCCCTAGGTCGACTCAGCCTCAAATAAGTACCTGGTGTGGTGTGTAAACATCGCCACTGGGGAGACAAAGGCGGCCGGGTGTGGTGCTGGCCACCCACCCCTTCGTGTGCCGCAGTGCCGGCCTTCATAGGTGCTCGCTAACAGCACTTGCCCCAACAGTCTGTTAATTCTACACGGGGGACCTTTGTCTTTGTCGCGTATTTACTGTGTCCTTTGTCAGATTTCCTCTCTGCGCGGTACGAACACACAAGTCAGGGAAGGTTTGTTGGCTTTCTGGGCATATTTCCAGCAATAAAAGGAAAACACTTCATGGTTTCCTTTATATTTATTGATGGAAGAAAAAAACCCCATTAACTTGAAATCAAATCACTTAGAATATTAGTGTTTTGGCACAGCGTACTCTATATAGCATCTTTAAAACATCTCATTTAAAACTATCAATATAAATTACGTAAATAAAAGATTGCATTGAATTTAGTAATATCTTTAAATGGTTTTTCAACTTTATATATGTGTACACAAAACCCCCCATCAAATAAGTGACCGTAGCACACTGTTAAACTTCAAACATGTTATTTGCCTGCATCATGTACAGTATATTTGCGTATTTTTGCATTCATATAGTTAAGCAAAAATATACACATATCTATTGCAGCGGCAGAAATGCGTGCCAAAACGAATCGGTTTTATTTGTGATATTCCTGGTGACGATAGATGACATGGTCCCCAGTTAAAACCATGTCCAGGTGGCCAAACTTCCGACTCTGCTCCTCAACCCCCTGCCCTCTCTTTAATTGTGCTCTATAATTTCGACATTCTTTCAAAAGCGAAGCTCAGTAGGAGCTCACACAATCTCCTCTGCTGCTCACATTGACCGTCTGAAATTAGTTTTTGGCCAGCCATCCATGCCGTTAATTCCCAGCCACGGTTTTAGCACAGACACAAGACCGTGCCCTTCTCCTCTGCCTGTGACTGACTGCCTCAATATAAAATAAATACGCCCACTGTTTGTGTGCAGCGTTTTGAGATGCAATCGTATTTAAATGCCATCGAGTACAAGTCCAGCATGTATTACATTGAACTGCAGTTTAATGTGGAGGTTGTACAAAGTCGACAGCAGCGAGCCATTCTTACAACTTAATTATGGGAACTAGTATTATACTATATATATACAAATGCAATAAAACTATCCAACCATCATTACAGCAGACAATTTGCCATTCCTCTGTGGACATGTCCCATCCTCCGAGGAGGCATGCCCTTCATTTCGAAAGCCACTGAATTGGAGGATTACATGACTCCTACTTATTCAGATCAATGCACAATTTATTTAATATGACCTTTCACTGACACCTGAACCAGATACGAATCTTCTTATCTGCTGATTCTTAAACACTCAGAGTGTTAAGTTTTCCCAAATTACATGTGAATGATAAATTGTAGAATCGTGATTTTTTTTTGGCCATCGTCCATGAACACACTCCTATTTTTTTTTTTGCAAGACGTCATCCCTTCTGGTGGAAGAAAAAAACACCCGGTTTGATTTTTCACTCATCTAGGATCTAAAAAGGAGCTACTGCAAATGCTCCGTTGTGCATTCGACCCAGACGCAAGGCAGCCACCTCAAAATTGACATTCATTGCACAGTAATGATAATCTTTGCTATCCTTCACGAGAAAATTGCATTTTTTTTGCAGCAACTTTAAATGTTGGTAGCCTGTGAGTAAAGATTGTCATTTCATTTGTCAAGCTCTGTGCACATTTTTCCTCTCCACCCATAGCCACTAATAACTCTTAGTGCACCGTGCCCTGTGTTCATGTGTATTCATGTGGCGTTATTGTGCCCAGAAAAAACTGTGTTACACTGATTTATACCAAGCATAATGACATGCCATAAAACAAAGTGTTGCTGCACGCCACTAGATTGTATCACACTTGTGTATATATTTTTTTAAAGCAGATATTGTGTTTTCCCCAATCATGCAAACAGAACTCGGTTCAATACAACTGGGAATATAAATACGGATATTCATTGCGTGAGGATACGGGGAGGGGAGATGGGTACCGCACATCAGATAGCTCCACTGCCATTATGTGCATTCGGATTTATTTGCTTAGGAGAAATCTGTTTAGCGTTTTGAGTGCCTGTGCATTACCGACCGGCTTGTCTATTGAAAGATGGAAGGCTGCAGTAGTCTGTGGCTCCATGCTTCCTCATATTCCTGACTTGATACACCTCTGAAAAAAACCCCAACCCATATAAATGCAAACAAGGCCTCCTTGTGTTCTGCAAGGATGAGAAAGAGCAATTTTGCCGCCGGGCTTTTCCCACCACTTCCATCGATATTTCCGTGAGAGAAACACAACGCAGCGGCGGTGGCAGATAAACACACCGCACAAATATAATCGTCTGTTATGTGAACTTCATACTGTAATGGAATATATGTACAGTGCTGTATATAAAGAGCTGTGGGGTCGACTTCCTATGATGACATTGTATCTAATATAATCTTCTATCCTCAACTGCTACTGCAGCTCGGAATGCTGATCAGAATGAAGAATCCACCACGTTGAGTTTGGTATTTCACGACAAGTTCGGAACGTGAGTCTTCGATGTTTTTGTACAGCATATAAGAGGACATCCCAAGGGGTCGTAGGCCGAGGAGAAGGAACGATTAAACCTGTTCATGCGCATGCGGTGCTCGGTGAGAATGTGGCCTGCAGCTTGGGAAAAAAAAAGCCTTAATCTCGAGCAGTGGATTGATCATGGCTGAAAAATGACTGCGGTGATTATAGCGTCCCCTCGTGGCAGCCGGGCTCATTTGCTCACCAAATATACCGGTGGATACATAATTCGAAAAACACATTGGCGCGAGCGTCGGAATACATTTTTTTAATAGATTCCAATCCCAGGTACCCTTTCACAAACCGTGACGTCGAGGTCAAACCATGACGCTCCTGGGGCCATTACGCGCGTACGCCACCCTGTGGAATTGGCAGTGCATCTAACACCGAGGCACCTTATTCTTTGGTTCTTTCGGTAAAGTCACGTATAAAGATAAAATAATAAATTAAATTAAATACTAGCATATTAACGTTTCGATTGCAACACAAGCAATCATCATCAGGTTTAAATTAAATAGAAACACAAATTTAGTATACTTAGACATGTAATGCAATACAACAGAGAGTCGGATAACATAACAGTCAACACCCTACCTGGTTGGATTACGTTCTTCCTGAGAATGCTAAATTTGAGAGATAGACAAAACACAGAACCAGAGACATATAGACAGACATATAAGCAGACAGATATCACAGAGATACATAGAGAGAGAACAAACATAGGCACACAGAGAAATCACGCCTCTGTATCGAGGCCTTAAATAGAGAGAGGGGGGCGGGGGTGGAGAGAGAGGGAGGGGTTAGAGAAATTAGCATGTCCATTAGTGGTACGGTGAGTGGCAAGGTGTAAAAGCACAGGTCTTTCGAGGCTGTGTTGTGAGAGCACACAACACGTACGTACGGCGGAGAATATGCAAGGCCCATCCACATTGAGGCGTAGGCCATCGGTGTTTCATTCTCTTGTATAGCACATGCGGGGTCATGAGTGAAAATGTAACCGGCTGACCTGTTTAGCATTTTTTTGTGGGCCCTCTCTATTCGTGGCCACTGCTTCTTCCCCACTCCATCCCAGCTTAAATAGACGCTCCAAGCCTGGGGTGTGTCGTTCAGACTCTGTCTTCTCGACAGACCTGTTCTTCACCTGAGGACGGCTGCTTGCGTTGTGGCCGAAACGTCGTGAGAATTATTTTATGTTTTATTTTTTATTATTTTATTATTTCCATTCTACGTGACTTTACCGAAAGAACCAAGAAGATGAATCTCTGCAGTCACGAAAGCTTTAAATCGAAACTGCTGAGTGCCTCATCACTTTACTTAATTAAACATCCCGGCCAGGCGGCTCAACGGCGGAGTGGACCGAATCGCACGCATACATCCTGGTTTGGAGGTTGACTCCGCCCATCATCCCTACCTCCGTGGTCGATACAACGAGTACCACTTTGTGGGGAGGTGTACAGTGCGTGTCCTATGAATAGACTCCCCCTCCCCCTCCCCCCCGCCATAGAAACGTGGAATTTCCACAGCTGGCTCAGGGCTGTGAACAAGACATGCGTGCCGCCTAAATGCTGATTTGACAAGGACATCGCAGACCTTTTAGCTTGACCGCTTACTTTCAGAAATTATTTACTTTAAAGTTCATGCCGCCGTGTGCATACACTGTTTTACACCGATTTACACAGATTGTGATCGACTGTAATGGCTTTACATATACGACTATGAATTCACTGTTGGATACGGGGGCGGGGGGGGCTGCTCACACTGTGGGTCGTGAAGCTTGTTAAATGATTTGACCATCTTCTTGGTTCTTTCGGTAAAGTCACGTAGAATGGAAATAATAAAATAATAAAAATAAAAGATAATAAAATAATTCTCACGACGTTTCGGCCACAACGCAAGCAGCCGTCCTCCATTCTACGTGACTTTACCGAAAGAACCAAGAAGATTATTTGACCATGTTGGTCAGTGCAGGATAGTGAAACAAAGGCAGTATGCTTTAAATTATACGAACCCCTTTACTAACTCTATAGGATTCAAGGACCTTTAAAAAAAATCTGGTGCAAGGTGATTTCTCAAGGCAGGCCAACAAAACAATCACATTTGGAAGTTTGGGCTTACGAAGATGGCTCTTAAACAGCATTAGCTTCCACCTCGGAATGCCCAAATGTGGTTAAACTAGCAGTAATGAGTCTGCAAGACGGACGCTCTCAGGCTAGAAAATCCATTCAGTTCCTTGCATGTGTCACCGGAGAAAGCCATTTTTTGTCTCCTCCCCCTATCCCCCTCCCCAAGAAGAATTTAACCGTTGTGTTCACCTTCCCTCCCCCAAGGCGTTCAACACACGAGGGCATAGCCATTACTCCAATTTCCTATTCATTTCAAACCATCTGCGCTGGCTGATTAAACGCAACAATTCTGTCCAAATATGGCCCCCCGCCTCTCCCCACAATCCATGCATTACCCCCACCCCCCGCCTTGCAAGACTGTGGGCAGGCAGCCAATTTGCAATTAAATAATGCACAATAAACCAAAACAAATTACGTTCAAATAGTCTGACATTCCAATCAACATGGACAGCTGAAAAAAAAAACCCTCCAACAAAAGCGCACGAAGGTCGGCGGAATAAAAATGGGTTAGCCACAATTCCAGACGTGTATTGTACGGCATTAGACTTATTACATTCAAGGTAATAATGTCTTTTGTGCACGACTTTACCCACCAATGTCACAAACCGCTGCCTTCAAATGGCATTAGAAACGCAATGCGCAGTCGCACGTGGAAGGAGGGCTCTTGCTCCATATTCTGCGCGGTTTATTAAACTTCCTTTATGTGGCCAATGCACTGCGCCGCATTGGCCAGGTCAATCTGCACGGCTGTGTCCTGCGACGATGTCGTGGCGTCGAATTACTTATTCTTAACCTCATCGTGTGGAAATCTTTTTAGCTCCATGGCGCCACCAAGTGAACATTTGTGGTATATAAAATACTCCCCGCGCGCCCGCCTCCTGGCCGCCCTCCACCACACTCTACCCTCGGCCCTCCTCACCATTGTTGTGGGACATCGAAAACCAATCGGAGCCTTTGTTGTGAATTTAGGATTTTGTCGCGAGACCGAATTACTTCTTGGGTTTCAGCATTTCCTCAGAGTGAGCCGTGACGAGGACACGATTGTGGATGTTGTGGAGAGTATTCGCTATCCTGTGCCGGTTTCCTACGCGTAAATGCGTACTTGGTAAATCGTCTGGCGCAAGGTGCCACTGGAAGGTCCATTTAGCGACATCTAGTGACAATCCGAGGTTTGTACGGTGACTGTCCGCTTCGCGGAGTTGTAACACTGAGCCAGACCGATAGACCCCGGTCATGTAAAGCCATCATGGGCGTAATTAAAGTGAGTGGCGGGGGCGGGATTAGTAATCTGGGAACAAACACCCACCATCCCACTCCACCTCAACAGGCCAGAATTATGACCCTGGGTCCCGCTAGTCAGCTGTTTAAAAAAAAAGTGTGCAATGATTGATACACGTGCCCACGTGCAATACACACGCATGCATGCACGCACACATTTTATATAAACGCATAAAATAGCCTAGATTAATCTTTGTGTGACTAACCCCAACCCCCAATTGCACCCACCTGGATTCCGGGCCCCGTGGCCTTAATTCAGCCATAACCATAAACCCAGGCAGTTATGGGCCTACCCTATTTGTGATGGGGTCAGCCCAATTCAAATGGGGTCAAAATTCAGCCCATGGCCTCAACCTCGCAGGGAAGGGGTCAATCTGATTGAGATGTGGGCCTAACGCCAGGCTGGACACCTAAGAAGTCAAGACAAAGTGATTTTCTGCTCAAACGAGCATTAATGTGGCGTTCATCTCCCGTTTACAGTCTTGAGCCCATCGTGGAAATTCCACATTCATATGGCGGAGGCTAGTCTCTCCATAGGACCCCAGAGGGATGAACTCGCAACCTTGCGATTGAAAGTTACTCGATCTATCGTTGAGCCACTAACAAATATGAAGTATGTTTGCGCATGTACGGGCAGATTCCTACAGCAGTCGTTGTGAGAGTTACCATTCACTTCCTGGTCCTATGCGACACTGAGGCGATAGCATTACACACAGCGCTGACATGCTGTGCTACGCTGTGCATTTCTACCGCAGAAATATCACTCTGCCTGGCTTTTTAATCAAGGCAGCTTCTTAAGCACATATTAGGGCTGCCGTTAGAGTGACAGCTGCCTTTACCCTTCGAAATATCTCTAACCCACACATAATCCATCTAAATTGAGTATCCTTTCAGCTAATAAGCTGGTTTCTGAATGAGACAACCTCAGAACCACGGTATGTACAATACTGTGCATCAAGAACAAATTGCGAGCGCAGTCTGTGCGAGTTCATTAACCAAACTTGGGAAACGTGAACTCCAGCTTTCAAGGGAAGCGAGCTGGGTTGTGGTTGGGAGCGGCAGGGCTGACCCAAACTAAAATAACATACTAAAAACCAACAGACATTTTTTTCAACAACCATCCACCCCAGCAACTATAGAAAGTGCCCAGCATTTTCTAATTGTGGCCTGTACCCACTGAAAATGCATTAGCAATATCTGATGTTCAGCCTTTGCGGTTAAGAGCTGGCCTCGATAGATTTACGCAACCTTATTAACAAGGGAGGGGGGGGGGGTGACAATGCATATACGGTACTGTAGTCTTATTGACACCCAAACAACCCGGTGGTGGCGAGTGTTTTGATCAAAAAGGTCCCAAGTAGAGCCCCTGATCCTCTGGGTAATCTCTGGACAGGCGCTCGTAATTCCTCTGACAAACATGCCGTACAGCCTAATTAGGTTGTCAATTACACTGATTTAGGTGCTCCCGAAATCCAATAACGCCCCTTAGTCCTGGTGGAAGGCAGCCTCGAGATGCCGAGGATGAACAATCGAGATAAAGTCATTTCTAAATGACGTGCCACAGCAAAAAAAAAAAGAAGAATCTTTTCACCTAATGGCTCGTGGCTGGGAGTGTGGTAGCCGGGATAATGATCCGTTCACATGACGGGAGAAAGCAGGCCTGCTTTACGCACACGTGGTTATGGGCAGAGACATTGCTGCTAAGTGGTTTATCATTTCAGTGTAAACATGGGAAGGGGAGTCATACACACGAGGCGGAGATGACACGTTGTGGAAGCCAGACGGGCGGGATGAAAAGCTACCGCAATCATCAGACGCTGCACAAAACACAAACGGACAAAGTCGGAAATGCCACAAGAGCAAAATATATTTGACAGCGCCAGGACGGGAAAGTGCTTGGGGGGAACGATCCTTAAAGAAAATCAAATTAATGCACCCGGACACACATCTAAGTGAATAAATAATGCACGCACGTGTTTCGTGCACTCTATTGTCACGAGGGTGTTTTAATAATAATAACAACAAGAAAAAATAAAGTAAAAAAAGCGAGTGCCGAGTACTTAATGCAGTTATTGCCGCATTTTATCCAGCGTGAACCTCACGTTGGCGCTTTGCCGAAGGAGACATGTGTGGTGTTGTATTTTGTAAAACCCTGGAGATGGAAGCTAAGGGTGAGCCACAACATTTTGAAGGCTGGACATTGCATTTTAAGATAAGCCGGGGCATGAACCAGCAGTGTCTTTTGCTTCTTCGCAGCGCTGATGTGCCTGTGTTCTAGCGGCAGTGTTCCTGCTACAATACACGGCAGCAGAATATTCTTGTTTCGTGTTGATGATCATGTAGATGAGTTTACACGGTGGTCCGCAAGTCAGGACACACATGGTTATTTCATTTATTTCAACATTCACATTAAAACATTGCAATTGTTTTTTTTAGTATTTTTTTAAATCTATTTTAATTATTAGCATCTATTTCGCTTCTTCCTTTGCAGATATGTTTTTCATTGAAAGATGATTGACCAAACACGGAGGAGTTCACTTGAGTTTTAATGTATGCGAAGGGACGCAGCTGGTATTTTTTTTAAGTCCTACATTTATTTAAAAAGAAAATTCCTGCATGCATTAATGTTAACTGAAGTCAATTTGAAAATTTGTTAAAACATATATTAAATAACCCAACGTTATTTCTTAAAATAAATATAACGACCCTGTGTCCGAACTTTTGGGCCAACCTGCATATTTTTGTAACGTTATGCAAATATATTGCACATTTGCAAAAAGAACGTTGTACGAGTGCATGCAGACCAAAGTATGCTTGACTATGGTAATGTAAACTAGATCTTTGAATACATATTTTAATCGCGTTTCATCAATGATAAAGGACTCTGCTTCATACGCCTATTAGAGACACCAACATTTGCATTCCACTTAATGCCAAGAATCAAACATGTGCCTTTTGTCGTGACAGTCTTGATTAGGGTCCGATTCAAAATACATTATTCAAGTGTGCAATGCAAAAGACGACAGAACAACTACATCTGCAGTTAAATATGAAAGTGTAATGGTATTGTAGGTATAAATATCACTTAATGTGCAGTTACACTCCGTAGTTTCGTTGTTATTTCCCCGGGACATCTGATTGAGCACGGCTGGCTATGTACAATGCAAAATAACTTCAACATACACACACACATTGTTCACATTATTCAAAAGTTATACGTTGCTATAACAAAAAATAACTATGCACACTGTCTTTTGGAATATCTTTTAAATGTTTCATCGTATTCTGCGGAACTTACTGCATTCATTTTAACAAGTAGACTTTCACAACCAATATTTTCCCTAGCCTTTTGCCCGTCCAAGGACGGGTGTATTGCAGTAAATCTGAAACTTGCAAGCGAAAAGCAGACCGCGACGTGATGATATTCATTGCATCCATTCGTGTGCAATTTGTAAGGCCGCGGTGACACAGACCTATTTCATTTTAAGGTTATAATCCATTGTTCATCATGACGCCCTTTTTACTTCGATGTCTCAACAGCGCTACGGAGATCACGTGACGTGAGGGTTCTGCCTTTGTAGTGAGAGTTGTAAGTTGACGCTGAGGGGGGGGGGAGGAGCCCCCCCCCCATGTGGAGTGACGTCACCCACTAATTATTATTAATGAAGGGGAGGTGTCCATTTGGAAGACGTCACCTCTTCATGATTATTAATGAGGGGGGCTGTTCGATGCGGAGTGACGTCACCTGCTCATGCTTATTAATGAGGGGGGGGGGGTGCTACATGGGGAGTGACGTCACCCGCTCATGAATATTAATGATGGGGGGCGCGGCATGTGGAGTGACGTCACGTGCGTTACACAGAAACACATTATTGGCTCATTATAGGAGTATTTATTTTACATTTAAGGTAGTGTTATTGATGAATGCGTTGAAATTAGCTGTTTGTGCTCACGTACCACTGCCAACGCAGCATCGCCAATTCGTTTGTTTTAGCAGAAGCACTGCTATTTTAGTACTTTTATATTTGTGTTTGATAGCAATGTGGACATATACTTGGTCGCACGACATGAAAACATCATCACGTGCAACGAGTGCAAATATTTTACCCCCTTAAGAATGGTAATCGAAAGCAGCTGTTGTATACAATCTGCTCCCAACAAATATGTTTTTGCCCTTAGTGGCCCCATGCAAACCTCACTAAAAGTGCACGTACCGGCACCAGCTATAGTGACATTTCACACATTTCAGTAGTAACCCTACAATTGCAACTTTATAACGGGGTTTCACTGTTATTTTACATCTTGTTTCGACCCTCTCTATACATATACCCGCTGTTACTTTGCAACATCTTCAAATGCTGGTCATATTTAGCGACGATGAAATTGATGTCACTATGCCATGCTACACTACCATCGACAGCAGAAACATCCGCTGATCTTTTTTTTTTGGCCCCACAAATTACAATACCACATCACCCTTCGTCTCATCTTTTAACGCCTCCATTTGGCTCAAGCTTCAGCTTCAATCGCTGACCCCCCCTGTTCTTTTGTTTGCTGTCCGTTACCTCCGTAACCTTTGACCCTGGCTCCTTCGCAGCGTCTCTAAGACATCCCTCGCTCGGCCTCGTCGGCCCCCTCCGTCCCCTGCCTCCGTTTGGTCTCTGTGCATACTCGATGAAGTTTAGTTCCGACGCCCGTCGAGCGGCATTATGCATGGCTTCAGATCCAAATGCCAGGGAGTCGGCGGATTACCGGCTGCAAATGTCAGCTTGGACGGTGCCATGCGGCGGTGGGGGGGGATAAGCCAGCCGGCTGCAGGATTATGTGCCTAATTAGCCGGCCGACTGCGAAGGGAGCAGCTCGGTGGATACTTTTTAGAAGGATTGCGAAGCGCCTACAATGGAACTCAGGGGCCCGCACGAGCGGCACCCAGTGTTGGCATGGTAATTGGGCGTTGGTAAAGCTTTATTGCGGTGGTAGTGCCACGAAGCCGGTGCCCTGAGTTTGACTCGAGGCAATGGCTGGCATCATGAATGAGAGATATCGCAACGGTTCCTGGCTGGGCCTCCTTCACCTTCAGCAACCCGCCGCATTGACCAGCGTGGTGAAGTATGGTCTTCATCCAAAAGCGGCTTGACAAGGGGGCTGACAAAAGGTTGGGAAGGATCGACTGTGAGATTGTATTTCTCTCTTCTAAGTCTTCGATCACAATAATTGCACCGGAGCTTACATCGGCTTAATTCGTTTACGTTTTGCTTTCTCGAAGTGGGAAGGCAGCAGCCAGGCGACACCAATAATTGCCCAAGCTCTGCCATCCTCTTCTAACCTGCAATCACTACAAGTTGGGACCTCATTGTATTCACAAAACTAAGGCGATCAGTTGGATTATCATATGACTGCGTCAACTTGAAAATGGTACAAAGCGCCCAAATCACTTTGGCATCAATATCGCACCATTAATTGGTGCTCAGTAAGCCGCTGTAATTGAACCTTCAGGCTGCGTAAATAGTTTGACCAAACACGGGTCGAATCTTTTAACCGCAGCGTAACATTCACTGAAAAAAACATCTCCTGACGATAGCAAGTCACATCAGCTGTAACGAGGCAAGCCCTTGCGATGTTTAGATTAACATTTCCATTCACATGGGCACTTATTTAGACAGAGTTCTGTCGAAACCATTTTGGGGAGCTATTGATCTCTCCAGAGTCATACCGCGTAATGCTTTCCTCTGTTCAAACACGGCCGCCAATCACGAGCCCTATCTGCCCTTGAGTGCATTGGCCGTGGGGCCTTGTTTGACTCTGCGCGCCTGCCAGGGCCGCTTTCTCTCCCTCTCTCTACCGAGCAGAATCCTCCGTAAAGAAGTCAAGCAGATGGCCACCCTCCTTCCCGACTCCGCCCGTCGTGTGCTTTGTCAAATCGGACCCTCTGGGGGAGGTAAAAAAATAAATAAATTACCCCACCCAAACAAGCTTTTCCGCACAGCCAAAATCTCGTATCCCTCACCATTCACATTTCCATGGCAACGTGGAAAACACTGCAGCGGAGCAGAGAAGGTAGGAACGGGAGGCAGTTGGGAGGTGCAGAGAGATAGGAGAAAGTAGGAATTCAAGAGGTACGATATTGGGGTATAACTGAGATGAGTCTATGTTAAGATTGAGTAATATCCATTAGCGACGCTAGTAATTGATTTGGGTTTTGCAAATCAGACCTCCTGCCCCAGCAATTCCTGTAACTCGGGACTTCTGAAGCCACTCGATTTACATTCAATGCTCCCTGAATGGGTGTTCGGGAATTAGAAAGAGGCTCAGGGCCTTTGCTGCTCAGCAGCAGCAGCGGCGGCATCAGCAGTCAGGGGCTGATAAGTCGAACAGCACGCGTATTATATGTTGTTTGCAATACCCATGCGACGCATAATTGGCATTCCATCCAGTAACCGCTGCATCATAGCACCGTGGCACTCTCCTGATTGCAATTACATTAAGAACAACAACGCTCGGAGTAAGGGTCCCATTATTGTACCTTGTACAAGCACGTTTTTGTTCCGTGATTTTTGTGGCTGATTTGAAGAGAAAAACCCCAGATGTTTTTCTTCCTCCCCCCTCCCCCAGCATAAAGAGTTTTAGCGCAAGTATTTCCAAAGACTGCAAAATTGCACTATAATTTTTTTTTTACAAAACTGAATCCTATTATATGCTCCGTGGCACTGTGATATGCATGGCCTGCATAAAGTAATTTAACAAGTACTGCTTCATGTATTTCTGTGCAATTACACTTTCCTTCATTGCAGTGTTATGCAATGGCCAATGTTACTCAATTTTAACTCCGCTTAAAACTCATCGGTGTGTATTTGTGACTTGACGGATCACAGTTTGTTTTTCCTACTCCGGAAGCTTTGTGCAACGGTGTGAAAAAAAGTCAAGTGATACAAATCATGTCGAGAAGAACACTGCGAAATTGCAAACCGCGTTACTGAATAAAGGTTCCACATCACAAAAAAATAATAACAGCATGACCAAAGTGTAAAAGTGACAGAAGCAATTTGTAAATTAGTTATTTAATGCTCATCACAAGACCAGCATTTCACCATGGGATCCTTTTTCAAGTATCACATGCCAGAATTCATACACTGTTTTAAGTCCCTCTTAACTTACACTATAACTTCAACTTGAAAACAACAAATATTGAATCAAGTAGCAACGTGGAATGTTGGCTGCCATCCGCAGACGTTGACACCGAATTTTAAGTAAAAACATTGAGAAGTTTACGGAATAATAATGCCATGTACTATTTTTTATTCATTAAACATTATAATTCCCAAACATAGTTACGGTGTGGAGTAATGGTACTTGGGCTCAAACACTTTGCGTTTAACCTGGTGACCTGAGTTTGATTCCCAGCCATGGCAAACATCAGTGGCGAGCGATTCCTGAAACCGATACTGGTTCAGCACTTCACCAACCCACACTGATTTGCATGGTGAAGTATGGTCAAAAAACCCCATGACCAACATCGACTGTTGATGTCAGCATTCAAAAGTGAACTAACAAAAGGGCTGTATATAATTACATTTTTAAATTGCAGTGGTTACAACCGTTGTGACGGGCATCAACAGTCATCGCAAAGTAAGACTGTATTAAGATGCCATTAAGTTAACAAGAATTGTATTATAATCAACTGGGAAAAAAAGCTTCAAAGAAAGCCTGGAACGTACCTGCATCGCCGGTGAGATTTCCAAAAACATTGCTGGAATTTCCAAAGAGGTACAGGTCGGTGGAAGAGATGTTCAGAAGGCCCTCTTCCAGGGTTCCATTGGGAGGGTTGGTCGGGTAAATGTCCGTGAAGAGGTTGAGCTGCAATAGAGTTTTCAGCAGGTAGTGCAGCAGCATGGCTGTTTGGGTCAGGCAGATGGGCGGTGTGAGTCGTCGCTGCCCAGAGAAGACGAGAAGAGAGTCCCAGCCTGGTCAGCGTTTGGTCCCAACAAGAATCGATGCTCAGATCGGCTCATGCACGCGAGCGGCGCCACAGAAAAAAAGCGGCAGGACCAGCAAAGTCCAGAAGAGAGGCGAGCCAGAAAGGGCCCATGCAATGCACAATCCACCAGCCTCAGAGCTGCTTGGCTAAGAACTACTGACTGATCTCCAGATTTCTCAGATGTCCTCAAAACGCACAAAGGGGACACTGAAATAGGCCTGACGTTGTCTGAATTTCTACAACAAAAAATAATTCACACTTTGTTTTGTTGGCTTGCTTTTTTTTCTTCTTTCTTCCTCTGTTCAAGTCACTCGGGTGGTAGCAGGAGCACGTAGAGAAAGGGAGCCGGGCTTGCTCGGGTGATGGCAGGACGTGCTGGCATGCCGAAGACCCCCGGCGAAGAGGAGATTCCGGCAGGGCCGGGGTTCGGGGG
This sequence comes from Lethenteron reissneri, assembly GCF_015708825.2. Taxonomy (NCBI): domain Eukaryota; kingdom Metazoa; phylum Chordata; class Hyperoartia; order Petromyzontiformes; family Petromyzontidae; genus Lethenteron; species Lethenteron reissneri. The sequence goes on along the minus strand of NW_026891250.1, from coordinate 10,959 downwards.
AATGCAGGAGCACGCGCCTCGCCGAGTGTGATGCACGGCGGCGTGCAGGCGTTTAGCACGCCCAGCACAGGACAAGGTAAAGTTATTTCGGTCCCCTCTGCATACGCACACGTCTACCCGGCTGATGGCATGGTCCTCTGGGACCGCCGGCAGGATAAACCAGGTGTCACATCCCAATAAATGTTTAATTACAAGCTTAATAACAATCCCTAGGGGAGCCCTTTCCATCCCGGGTCACACACACACATGGCAGGCCATGGCGGTGGGAGGGGGGCGAGTTGCCGGGGAGGCATCGCTGTGCATAAAGAAACACGAAACAATAAAAAAAAATGCCACTTTGCAGTGGGGGGTGACTCTCTGTGCTCCTCGAACGCAGCACGCAGACACACAGCAGCGGCGGCGGTGGCGGCACGAAGCTGGGTTATCATTTCACCAAGAATATTGCGCCGACGCCGGCCTTAGCACCTGGCTGGTGCAGGCAGAGCACACCGTGACGCTTGCCCTGCCAAGCATCTCAAGCTGGGACAGTGACACACGACAGAAAGTGCCACCTGCAATGATAATCTGCTCGGATACCACGGGGGGCTTCGGATGTGTATGAAACACAGGCTACGGGGTGGATTAAATCGTGAGCCTATCCAGATTTTAATACGTCGCTTGTCAACTCTGCAATGCTGATTCTGTGGCAAAAAAACCCACAGTTAATATACAGACAAGGCTTCTGCAGTGAAATACAGACCGCTGGCTCCCTTGCTCTCCATGCAGTTTTACTTGGATGCATCATATTGTGTGTGGATACTGCCGTGGGGCATATCGAACGCACGAATTCATTTGGGCACCTTCATAAATTCTTTAGAATTACAACCAAAACTGGAATGCATCGCACGGTTAACGCCAATGCCGATCTCACAATCACAAGCTTTCGGCACAACATCTCATTATCCGTTGCATTTTAAACACAGGTAGAATTTGGCACCAGAGAAACCTGCAGTTATTACTCCAAACTGGCACAGGCTTGTCAAGAGCAACATTTATGTGTTTTCATGAGGAATAAAAAAAACACAACTTTTAACATTCTTCTACATTTCTCCAACACCTTATCTCCCAACCCCACCCACCCACTCACCCCCCTCTCTTAAAATCACCTATGATTACCAAAATAACAGGACACGTTACACATATGACTCTTACACGATACATTATTTCACTTCGACCACATCAGCGGTGAATGCAAGGCGAGGCACCGCGGCTTCGTGTTCCTCGCTGACCCTCCGCACGCGCACTAGTTCGAGGTCACAAGGCGGACAAATGTGAGGAATTAAACCATCAGCGGGGTTTTTGACTGCCCGCGTTAACGAATCGTGTTTGCGGGGGGCGGACATTGTTGTTGGTGGTGGTGGTGGGCGGGGAGGGGGTGGTGTGTGTGTGTGTGACCCCAGGTGTCCGGACACCGACGACGCCCACCCCCTCCACCGACGGGGGGTCGGAGGAGGCGAGCAGCTGGCGAGCGAGGGCCCGTTAGCAACCCGCCTAATGGGCCGAGCTGGGGCCGGAGTAGTCGGCGGGGCACGTTGAACAGGTAGGTGGCTCATCTGTGTTCCCCGGTGCCCGAAATTAAACCTCGCAGAGTCGGTCTCGCTCAAAGCTGCTCTTAATTGGTGGGGGATGTCTCCCAGGACGTCGGTGAAGTTTGGTGATGAGGTCTGCCAGCTGGGACGTGGTTGCGGTGGGATTTAAATTGAGCCAATTTGGACTATCAAAGTTTTTATTAAGTCAACGGTCATCAGTCGTGAGCAGATGACTGGAGACTAATCTTGACACGCGCCCTTAGGCGCACCCTCCTGGTGCCCCAGGGATGGAACAGACAAAGAATCGGCGTCGACGTGAGGGAAAATGATACTCGGCCACATTCGAAAGCAGCTGCGACAATAGTGATGTGCAATGTTTAATAATGCCAAGTCTTTTCAACGTAAATCATTAGCAAAGAAACAGTGGCGGCACAATTGCTTTAGTGTTATGCGCTAACCCAGATTGTGTTTTTTCTTCATGTATATAAAAACGCACAAAATTGTTGAATATTTCACAATTAACGGAAACCTTTTACGACCGATTGCTTTGCACATTTACGCACTTTTCAATTCGACAAAGAACATCGTTGTGATTATTTTTTTTAAAAAGCATTTTACGTTGTGTGCGCAATGTCAAACGTCGCAATGAGCAAGCAAAACGTCGTCCCGTTTTCTAACTTCTCCGAATTTACGGTGACAGAAAGTTTAGTGGCCGTTTGGAGTGAATAACGAGCATCTCGCTGCACAGAAGCGCTCCCCAGCCGCCCCGGGGCGGCCAACACTGAGAAACCTCCTCACACCTAATTGGCGTCTGCACTGCCACGGGCAGGCCGGACCCGGGTCCCCGCATCGCCCACCACACCCAGAGTCTCATTTCGACGAACGCAGCTGCACGTGTGACCAAAGCAATGAGGAGCGCTGGGCACACGAGACGCATGCACCTGTGCTTCGACAATGGCCACAGGGACTGAGCAGGCCTGGGGCCTTGGGAGGGTTCGCTCCACTGCCACGCGTTCGTCAAGTCAAACAGAGAGACAGAGAGAGAGACGCTTATGTTCAGCAAAGATGTGTAACAGACACATTTCGTGAGAATTGTTAAATCGCTTTCGAAGCTCGCTTCACTCTCAAGGTGCATTTCGACCGCGGTCTGTACAAGTGACGAGTCAAAGCCAGCGTGTAATTTTTCTTACATTTAAATTACAACATTTAAGTAACTGTTTCATAATGCTTGATTAAGAATTCATTACTTTATTTCCCCGCGGACCCTATTAATGTGGTACATAATGAATATATTACAGATTTATAGTGAATAAGATTAATGCAAGTGTTATATATTCTTTTGTTACGTTGCACGACAAATCACAACAGTAATTAACGAGTGACTGATGGTTATCCATGGGCTTTTGTTCCTTTTTTTGCCATCAATTTTTTTTTTACAGAAATAGACCATTCAGAATTATTTCCGATTTCTGAATTACCAGTTTATTTTTCACTCGTCTCTCTTGCAGAAATACAGCAATACATGACGTAAAAAAATTGTACAAAATGACACTGCTGTAACTCTGCCTGCTACCCTTTATTACATTTTCTTTTGAAAGCCATTCTCAATCCACCAGCAGAAGAAAGCACCCGTGTACTTCGTCGGTCATAGGGGGTTTTCGACCATACTTCACCACACTGCTCAGTGTGGGTTAGTGAAGGAGGGGAGGGGGGGGGTGCAGGGCATCATTGCTTCTGATACTACTTGCCACCACGGCCAGGAATCGAACTCGGGTTGTCAGGGTTTACAGCGTAGTGTGCTCACCAATCCACCACTGTTTCACCCGATACTCTTGTTTTCATGTTAAATTCAGCCAACACGATGAATCATTCATCACTTCAATACATTGTTGATCGTTATTATTCTCATGACACATCATCGATTTCAAAGGTTGCTTTTGCACTGGCAAAATGTACTCAAAACACTCTTCAACAACACTGCCATGAAAGGAAATCAAATATATAACTGACGACGTTTTGAGCAATGCATGTAAATCACTTAACAGGCATGACTTTTTGGCCAAGTTTGGTTATGGAGACCTTGGGTGGCTAACAGTTGCGGTGTGTGCATGTCATAGGTGAGATGCTTGCAAGATCTCAGTGCAGGACAAGGAAACGGACAAACATTTCAAATTATGTGGGCAATTTCCATAAAAAATTTCATAATTACATTCTCATCAGGTTTACTTTTAGAGAAAGGTGAAATGTCAACGTATCCAAATCAGAACTGCACTGTTTATAAAAAAATAGCTTTAAAAAAGGGAAATAATAAAATAATAAAAATTACACATAATTAAATAATTCTCACGACGTGGCCAAAACGTCGTGAGAATTATTTTATAATGTTTATTTTTGTTATTTTATTATTTCCCTTCTACGTGACTTTACCGAAAGAACCAAGAAGATGAATCCCTGCAGTCACGAAAGCTTTAAATCGAAATTTAGCTTTAAAGAACTTTCACCGTTTTCCAAAAACAGCACCGTTTCACTGTGACGGCCACGACCGGCGTTGAGTGTGTGGTTCACGCATTCTTTCTCGAGCAGCATCCTGACCCGGACTCTGTGATTGGGTGGTGTCCAGCAAAGTAGGACGTATTCAAACTTAAATACATCTCAACTTAAATGCATTGCACGGTACATATTCTTAGCTTGTTCACATGTATACGTTTTTCTTTTTTGTTATATTTTTTTGCAGGTGGCCAGAGCACTGAGCTATGATCCCGAGGGCATGAGTTCAACTATAATATTTTTTTTTTGGGTTAGATCGGGTAAATATATAAATGTGTCGTTAAAACTCGCCACCACCCGACACAGCCACCAAGTAAGGGTTGTCACGTAAACAGAACGTGGCCAATTCGTCACTAGTACAGCACTAGTGTGTAGTGTAGTGTATAGTGTAGTGTATAGTGTAGTGTATAGTGTAGTGTAGTGTATAGTGTAGTGTATAGTGTAGTGTAAAGTAGTGTATAGTGTAGTGTATAGTGTAGTGTATAGTGTAGTGTATAGTGTAGTGTATAGATTAGTGTAGTGTATAGTGTCTTGTATAGTTTAGTGTATAGTGTAATATACTAGCACAGCACTAGTGTATAGTGTACTATTGTATAGTGTAGTGTATAGTGTAGTGTATAGTGTAGTATACTACTACAGCACACTGGTGTGTAGTGTATAGTGTAGTGTATAGTGTAGTGTATAGTGTAGTGTATAGTGTAGTATACTAGTACAGCACACTGGTGTGTAGTGTATAGTATAGTGTATAGTGTAGTGTATAGTGTAGTGTATAGTGTAGTATACTAGTACAGCACACTGGTGTATAGTGTATAGTGTAGTGTACTAGTGTAGTGTATAGTGTAGTATATAGTGTAGTGTATAGTGTAGTATACTAGTACAGCACACTGATGTGTTGGAGAGCCAAGCCACAACATTTACAATTCGAGTAAAATCTGAGTACAGATTGTAAATGTTGTGGCTTGGCTCTCCAACACACCGGTGCGCCGCACTAGTGACGAATTGGCCACGTTCTGATTACGTGACAACCCTTACTAGTTGGCTGCGTCGGGTGTTAACGACACATTTATATATTTACGCGATCTAACCCGAAAAACTATATTTTGGATGACATTGGTTCGCATAAGCCTACGTGTTAAAATGAGTGCAACTGCTGGTCACAGCCACACATGATTGGAGAGTGATATCAGAACTGCTCCTGGGCCTCTCTTCCCCTTCACCAACCTACATTGACCAGCATGGTGAAGTATGGTTAAACGACCCCATGACCAAGATGGCACAGTGAAGGCATTCATCAGCAGTGGATTGACAATTGGCTGAAGTTTTTTTTCTTTCAAACGTATGTTGTTGAATTGGGTTAGAGTGTAACAGACTTTCAAACAAAGCAAAATAGTGACAAGACACACTTTCTACTTGCATGATACGTTCATAAGTTAATACCTCAGTGGGCCTTGCCTAGTAGGATGGGGATCGTTTAGTTGTAGTTGTATATGTTTGGGTTATTTGTGTACCTTTCTTGTACTTTGCACTGCTATCGTGTTTTTGTAATGTTTGTTGTAACGTGTTTACCCGCCCCTGCTGGACATCTGTGATAAAAAGAGCTTCATAGCTCATCGGATTCCTCCAGTATAATTGCATATTCTGATTCTGATAGCGAGGTATAGTTTTAGAAACTTACCCTCCTAATTGAGTCACAGAATTACAGCATATCAGCACCCAACTAATGCTTGTTTTAGAAACGCAGTAAGAACTAAGGGCCGTTCATATATTTAAAAAAAAAGTCTTATTCAGACACCAATCTATCGCTTGATTTATGGGGAACCCTAGACGGAACGCAGAGAATTTCAACTTTTTGATATTAGGAAGATTTTCATACTCGGTTTCGCTTTTACAAAGAAAGTGTTTCGCAGTTATTCACATATTGGCAGCTGAACCCTTTGCGAGTCCCGTCACTGCTCTCCGTCACTGCGTCTGGCCACTCATCCATCCCCACCATGTACCATCCATCATCCCCATGCCCAGCGACCTTTTCCCAAGCATAGCCACTGGCGACCGTGCCTTTGAACCGTTCTCACGTTCTGCCCACAAAAGCGGCATTGATTCTTTTATCGGCTTTTTTTTCAGCTCTCCTCTCCCCTTCAAGTGCTTAAGAGGGCTTGACTGGGAATAAGGGAGCTTTGGGCTCAATTGATAAAAAAAGCTGTTCAACTTCCAAATTCTCCTTCTATTCACGGCCATCTAAGTCATCTGACGTCGTTCGGTTGATTGAAGGGACAAGGTAACGTCGGTTACAAGCGGGGACAAGTGTGCGAGCAAGATAATTCAGTTGAGCTTCACGAGAGCCTTGGAGATGAAATTTTTAAAAAGAGTAACAATTTCCACGGTAGTGTCACGTGTCCAACCAAAGAAAATTATTTCCTCAGTGTCCTCATGTGTTGTCTATGGCAGTGAATCCTTCAAAAATAAGCACGCTTCGAGAATGCCTGGACAAAGTGGGCATGGGCATTAAGCCCATCCATGGCAGTGACATTTTCATGAACCACCATGACGGAATCCAGGGCAGCCGCAGATGTAGACATTCGCTATGGGGTTTTGAACGTAACCAGCATCCACGACCACGTTCACGTCTGTGAGGGCCACCGCAGGAAGGTTTCCTGTTACCGAGGCGAAGCAAAGCGTCTCGCACATACCCCGGAATCGCAGCTGGCAACGACACCTGAGCCATCCTAGTGACGTTCTTTCGGTGTGTGCAAGCAAAGATATGGATGGGCTCGTCTACAACAACGTGGGCAATGTGGCTTCTGGGGATTGAAGATCGCTCAATAGAGTAAGCTTTAAAAAAAGTGATGAATTGCGGTGGCTGGGTGACCTCACACTGCTGACCTTTGGGTTCAAGTCCAGGTTTCAGCCACCCACTGGTTAAAATCCGTTCTCAAATGTGAGTTTATGGTCTCAGCCTGGCCACCAATAACTGCGCAAAAAAAAGTTAGCATATTAAATGTACACCCAATTTGGGAAATCTCTCAGAAGAACGTATGGGAAAACACAAACACTGATTTATAAAGGCTAAAAAGATTACCCTTGACCAAATTTTTATAGAAACTTCCTGTCAACAATCTCTGCGATCGGCATACTTTCTGGTACATGGGGTGCATTGGTTTCTCAATTGAATCTTTGTCTCATAATACCATGATGCCCATTGCACAGTTGAAAAACCCGTGGGGGGGGGGGGGGGGCGGTGGAAGGTGATGAACTTTTCTTTCGATCAGAATGAAAAACATGTTCATATATTTGTTGTCAATCACCAGGAGAGAAGAACCCAATGCTATCGTCGTGCAGTAAATCGTCCATCAGGGCTTAACTTATCACTCGTTATATTGTGGGATGCTGCTTGTACTGTCCTGGGGTAGGTATCATCAGCGCCTAGGTGCTACCACCACACTACAAGCTACCGCTTATCCACAATAACCTATTATTGTCGGCGAGATGACGCGAAGCGTGCAAAAATTTATTTCTGGAACGACTTTCTGGACTGTTCCGGCTGAAATCAAACACTGGGCACGACACCCTCTGCACTCTGTTGACGAGCTGCAGGAGTAGATTCTGGTGCTCTGCAACCCATCGGCCGGCTTGCGCAGCGCGCCGCATTAGTCTCAAAGTGTTGTTTATCCTCTCTGAACAAGATCTTGAGCATGACCCCGTGACCTTCAAAATGCATTACGCTGCCCTCATTGCGAGCGTGCTCTTTGGGCCGTCCGTTCAGGTAACAAGTGCATCCGTTCGTAAGAAAGGAAATATGACTTCAAAATGTGTCCGTTCGTGACAAACTTTGTTGGACATGCGCACGCGTGTTTTGTGTTTGCCTGTGATTGCATGTCATCCGTCGTGCTGGCCACAGGATACATTGAACTGCCCGAGTACGAACTGCTTATAACAGCTGATGTCAGAGGCAATTACTCATGCTGGCTGCTCAAAGGGAAAAGAGTCAAGTGTAATGCGGTATGCAAGCATAGACAAATACGATTATGATTTTAGTCTTGCTCCCCCCACCCTCCCCCTCCACCACTAAAATAAATACAAAGCCGCTGGATGGCATTTGGTCATACGTTTTCAATTCGTGTTTGCAATTTCCAACGTTGTGATTCTACAGCAGGGAGATATTATAAAACGTACTCTTTTATGGTGCTCGCACAGTGGAAATAACAAAGTGGAGGCTCCTTATTACGGCGGCATTACACAGCTTCGCTTTTAGAGAGCGCCCGATCTTTGCCTCTCGATTGTTCCTGCGAGGATTTATATATTTTCGGTCTCTGCTGGTTCCGGCCGAGAAAAAAAAACGGAGCGTGGAGAGAATTTCTTTTTTGTTCACCGCGAGACCACTCTTGGCGCTTGCTCTGGTCATTACACTAATGGCCGCAATGGTCAGTAAAAAAAATAACAACCTTGTACTGGGGGTGGGGGAGAGGGGGCAATTCTGTCATTGGCGCATGAATCTGCATGAGTTCGACGCGGGATGTTGCGTATTTTTTGGCACGGTTACCACAGTTTGTGTACAATCGACGTGAAACACAAAAGCTCTCATTGATTTTCGCGTCGAAATGTGCCGCTCTGGCCCACACTGATTGTCCGAGTAATGATGAAACAAAGAAATACAAACACCCTCCGCCCCCCCCCCCCGCCACCACCAAAAAAAGTAAAAACGGTCGCAGCGACATGAAATGAGACATTTTAATGGAATACTTAACATGCGAGAGTGGGCTGCCCTAATGATATGTGAAATGATCTTTATTCCTCGGGAATTTGCAGGCATGTAATTTTTGTGTCTCCGATAATAGCCGCGAGGGTCTAATTGTGCATTTAAATGTAATTTTGCAGCTTTCTTCTTTTTTTTCCTCCCAAAGTCGTGTGAAAGCATCCAGATGTTTTGTGTAACACAAGCACGTCGATTGTAAGAGATCCAACTGTTGATGACAAAGCTGTGTAAAGGAAAACCAAATGTCTAGATGGGTGGGGCGGGGGGGGGGGGAACCCCAAAAACAAGCTACAAAATAGGCAGGAGGTAGCAAGTGCTTCGGACACATTGCACAGCACAGCAGAAAAGGTTATTTGGCCTCGTATATGCACAGAGTTGTGCCGTCATTCCTCATTTTTTTGCCGGACACTTCTACAAACGCAGCCTCATTAAAAATGTCATCCGCTAGTGCCGCATACTGAACAGTCGCACTTTGCAAGATTACAGCACAAAAGGGTTCCTCCATAACCACAACATTTATAATGCGAAGGCAATGACTTGCCTCCAATCAAAACAATCCCTTCATGCCACGTTATTTGTTTTAGTAAATGTTATTATAATTATAAAAAAATTAAGTGGCTCTATAGATAATTGGCCAGCATGCCCATCACTTGGTCAGTTGTCGCAAAGTCCATTGTTTAGTTTCGCCAGTAATGTTAGCTTGACTACTGGACAGCATAGATATGGTGACGAGATGTTAACTATCTCGCCCGGTAAACAGGATGGTGTGGGTTCTATTCCGACCCTGACGCCTGCGTGTTTGGAGTTTGTGTGTCTTTCTCTCCATGATCGTGCAGATTTTCTCTGGGTTCTTCGGTGTTTGCCTCCACATTTATAATCAACATCACGCGTTTAAAGTATTGGGCTGCTATACATTTCCACGTGATAAGCCACTTCGTTGGAGCTATCATTTGTGGCGAGGTCGCTTCTTAAAAACACCTATGTAGCTCAGTGGGCCTTATCTGCGAAAATAAAAAAAATTGTTTTATAATTGCAAGGAACGCTGTAGATGCGTTGGGCACGGTGATGCAATGGGCTCTGATACATATCGAATTAACCTGCCCTGTCAAAACTGAAAAAGGCTCATATGACGCTTGTGGTAATGTTGTGATACAAAAGTGTGAGGTTCTATGTCACGCGCTGTCACTCCGTTCCCGTCGAAATTACCAAGTGCCGATTCATCTCACGTCCAAATTTAGCGTTCGTTAATGATAATGTCGAAACAGTATTTGCTGTAAAAGCTTTGAAAAGACTCAACAAAACTTGCATCTTCTTGGTTATTTCGGTAAAGTCACGTAGAATGGAAATAAAAAATAAAAAATGAAACATAATAAAATAATTCTCACGACGTTTCGGCCACAACGCAAGTAGCCGTCCTCAGGTGGAGAACAGGTCTGTCGAGGAGACAGAGTCTGAATGACAAACCCCAGTCGCTCCAAGCCTCCAAGCCTGGGGCTTGTCATTCAGACTCTGTCTCCTCGACAGACCTGTTCTCCACCTGAGGACGGCTACTTGCGTTGTGGCCGAAACGTCGTGAGAATTATTTTATTATGTTTTATTTTTATTTTTTTTTCCATTCTACGTGACTTTATCGAAAGAACCAAGAATAAATCCCTGCAGTCACGAAAGCTTTAAATCGAAAACTTGCATCGTGTATTGCTGCACCTATTTATTTGATTTGGTTGGTTTATAATAAAAAGATATATTTTTGTGCGATCATATGGCGCGGAACTGCTACCCACAACAAAGCCCCCTCCCCCCTCTCCACTACCAACCCCCACCTCTCTTCATCGTAATGACCACGCACAGGGGCAAGTGTGGGTAAGGGTGCAAGGGCCGCGAGCGTTCGTTATCTTCGCCTAGAGCACGAGGAGGGGGGCGGCGAATCGCAACGGAGTCAAACGCCGCCCCCACTTACTAACGACAATGATGGATGCACTTGCGAAAAATGCAAAAGAGCGTCGGACGATGGAAGTGGCCGTAGCCACGTGGTCCTGGGGGCGTTCCCCTGCATCGGCCGTCGGGGCGCGGGGCGAGCGGGCAAGATTGTACTCG
>NW_026891249.1:0-15353 GCF_015708825.2 Lethenteron reissneri | reverse complement strand
GAACTCGGGTCACCTGGTTCACGGGATGATGATGTTGTTGTGAAAACTCTGCTGCCCTCCACTTGCTAATGCAAAGACAAAGATCCCCCGTGTAGTGTCAGCAGACTGTAGGGGCAAGTGCTGTTAGCGAGTAGCACCAATGAAGGCCGGCACGGCACACGAGGGGGTGGGTGGCCAGCACCACGCCCGGCCGCCTTTGTATCCGCAGTGGCGATGTTTACACACTGCACCGGGAACTCATTTGAGGCTGAGTCGACCTAGGGGAGACCCAGGACTCGCTGAGATAATCGTAGCCGTTAGCGGGAATGGAACACACGGACACACGCGCACGGACACACGCGTGTACATTCATACGCACGCAAGTAAAATCGACAATGGTACCTCTTCGTAGCATGTGACTTCGTAGTCCAGAATGAAGCCGTTGGGCTGCTCTGGCTCGAGCCAGGTCACCAGGACGGAGTCTTCCGAGACGATCCCCGCCTGGACACGCACCACGGGGGACGGGGCTGCGGGCACATCCAGGACCTGATCACGTGGTACCTCGTTCGCTTGCCCGCAGGCCTCATACACACACAAACATACACACATACACACACATACATTCATACACACACATACACACACATACACACACATACACATACATACACATACACACATACATACACACACATACACACACATACACACATACACACACACATACATACACACACATACACACACATACACACACATACACACATACATACACACATACATACACATACATACACACACATACACACACATACACACATACACACACACATACAAACACACATACACACACACACATACACACACACATACACACACACATACAAACACACATACACACACACACATACACACACACATACACACATACACACACATACACACACACATACACACACACACATACACACACACATACACACACACATACACACACACCTACACACACGTCGGTAAGAAATAACTCGGAGGAGGAGTTCCAGGTGCTGCTGCTGAACCTGGAGCGTGCCACCAACAGGTGGGGCCTTACCATCAACCCAACCAAAGCTAAGCACCTGCCTGGATATTTTATACCATCGGACACTCCACCCCCACAACTCTCAATTGGTGATGGGGCAGTTGTGGAGACAGTGGAGAGTTTCCCTGGGCAGTGTGCTAATGACCGGCTCCGGTTTAACAGCAGAGGTCTCACTCCGAATCAGTCAAGCGGCAATATCTTTTCATTGGCTGCGTAACGCTGTGTGGAAGCTACCTGGTCTATCACTCCGTACGAAGCTTCAGGTCTTCTTGGCCACGGTCATTCCCTCCCTTCTATACGCTTGCAAAACTTGGACCCCCCTAATGGAACATCTTCGCCGGTTAGAAACATTTAGGCTGACCTGCCTAAGATCCATCCTGGTTTTAACCAGGCTGCATTGTGTGAGGAGCTCACAAATCCTTGAAAGATCTGGGCAAAGTCCCATCGGTGACCTCCGGCAGGCAAGGCTGCTTTGCCTGAGTCATGTAGCCCGCATGACCAGCCACCGCATGCCTAAACAGCTTTTGTTCCGCCGGATCGAGGGGGCTAGACGGGCGCGGCACGGGCTAGAGAAGAGATGGAGTGATGTGGTACAGCAGGACGTGGAGCCGAGTGGACTTGCCGATGACCGGTACCAGCCGTGTCAAGATCGGCCACTGTGGAGGAGGCTCCTGAAGGACGCTACTGGGCAGTTGGAGGCAGTCGCCCTCCAACAACAACGGAGGGCGGAGGAGCGACGCTCACAACAACGAGCGGAGCGCCGGGTGGCTAAAGCACAGCAAGTTGCCACAGTAGGGGCCACAGGTGGTGCATCAGCCAGTCGTTTCAGTCAGTTGACCTGTGCCATCTGCGTTTGCCCCGTGACCTCTTGCCAGCGGGCGTTCGACACTTTACGTGGCCTCAAGGTGCACATAGCCTGGCACAAGCGTCGTGGTGACGTCTCCACCACTTAGTGGCGAATGGCGGTTGTTGTTCAGTCTATGTATGTATGTGTGTGTCCATTTGTGCGTGTAACTCTATGTGTGTGTATCAATGGATTTGCGTGTGTAACTACATGTGTGTCTGCCTTTCTCGCCCGGGCAACGCCGGGTACTAACCGCTAGTTTAAAGATAAAAAAGAGAAAAAAACATTAAAAAAAGAACAAAAAAAATCATTTTACAAACGAGAATAAACATTTAAAGATGAAAAAGAAGAGAGACAAAACAAAAAACATTCACGTGAACGACAGAGAGGGGGGGGGGGGGTCACTCACGCGCCACGGAGGTGCTGACGTTCACGGCGGCGAACAGCGACGGGCCTCCGCTGAGGCTGGACACTCCGTTGGTGGCGTGCACCTCCAGCGTGTAGGCGGCGTTCTCCTGCAGGCCGCTCACCTCCGCCCAGCAGCACGAGCCGTTGGGCAGCGGCAGTGGCACCGGCGGAGGCCGGAACCTCACGGCCGCCCCGCACGGCGCTGGCTGCTGCTGCTGCTCCTGCTGCTGCTGCTGCTCCTGCCGGAGGCGGCGGCGGTGGCGGTGGCACTGGACGGAGTAGGCGAGGTCGGGGCGCCCGCCGGGAGCCGCCGGCGGGCGCCACCGGAGCGTCAGCGAAGTGGCGGTGAGCGCCGTCCACGTGACGTCCGTGGGGGCAGACGGAGGCTCTGGGAGGGTGGGGGGGAGTTTAATGTAGTGATGTAGGTAGTGTATAGTGTAGTGTAGTGTGTAGTGTAGTGTGTAGTGTATAGTGTAGTGTATAGTGTAGTAGGTAGTGTGTAGTGTAGTGTATAGTGTAGTAGTGTAGTGTAGTGTGTAGTGTAGTGTATAGTGTAGTGTAGTAGTGTAGTGTAGTGTGTAGTGTAGTGTAGTAGGTAGTGTATAGTGTAGTGTGTTGTAGTGTATAGTGTAGTATTGTAGTGTATAGTGTATGGTAGTGTATAGTGTAGTATTGTAGTGTATGGTAGTGTATAGTGTAGTATGTAGTGTAGTATTGTAGTGTATAGTGTATTGTAGTGTATAGTGTAGTATTGTAGTGTATTGTAGTGTATGGTAGTGTATAGTGTAGTATGTAGTGTATAGTGTATTGTAGTGTATAGTGTAGTACTGAGACCACCACGTACTTGCGCAGGCAACAGACTGGGCCTCGTCTCTGGGCCTGAAGTACCCGTCGTGGCAGGCGCAGGACGTGGCCCCGCCAGCGCTCCCCGCGCTGTGCGGCGGGCACGGGGAGCAGGAGCCGTCCCCCGCCGTCTCCTTGTACCAGCCCTGCTCACACGCTGCACGCACACAGAGCCACACGCCGCCCCATGCAGCCCTGTAGCCTTCGCAGACTGTTGGTGCTGTCAGTAGCGAGAGATGGGGTGAGTGGGTGAGATGGGGTGGGTGAGAGGGTGGTTGGGTGAGTGGGTGGTTGGGTGAGTGAGAAAGTGGGTGAGTGGGTGAGTGGGTAGGTGAATAGGTATGTGGGTGGGTGGGTGGTTGGGTGAGTGAGTGAGTGAGAAAGTGAGTGGGTGGGTGAGTGGGTGGTTGGGTGGGTCAGTGGGTGCGTGGGTGAGTGAGTGGGTGGGTGAGTCGGTGGGTGAGTGGGTGAGTGGTTGGGTGAGTGGGTGGGTGGGTGGGTGAGTGAGTGGTTGGGTGAGTGGGTGGGTGATGTGGGTGGGTGAGTGGATGGGTGAGTGAGTGGGTGGGTGGGTGAGTGGGTGGGTGGTTGGTTGGGTGAGTCAGTGGGTGAGTGGGTGAGTGAGTGGGTGAGTGAGTGGGTGGGTGAGTGAGTGAGTGAGTGAATGAGTGAGTGGGTGAGTGAGTGGATGGGTGAGTGAGTGAGTGGTGGATGAGAGGGTGGCTGGGTCTTCTCAAATCTTTCTCGAGGGTAAGCAACAACAACAATAAATCTATTAAAACAACCCCAATGCGTCACCTCGGCAGGCATTCCCCGCCTGCTGGTACCCGGCACGGCAGACGCAGCTCCCGCTGAGGCTCGCCCACTCGCCGTCAGCGTCACAGAGCATCGCCGGGCCCGGCTCCCCCTGGGCCCGGAGCGAGTGGCCCACGCACGCCCCGGCCACCTCCGACAGCGCCCACCGCCCGTCGCCGGCGGCTGGCGCGTCGGGGAACACGGCGAGTCCGAGCGCCAGCGCCGGGCAGCGCCTGTGGAAGAGTCGCACGGACAGCAGCCGGGCGCAGGCCCCCGTGTCGCGGAACGCCAGGCGGAGGCCGCCCCGGGAGAGGGGCCCCACGTTGCACGACGCCGTGGTCTCCCCGACCTCCGACCTGTCCCAGCCGACCGAGTCGACCTTGGAGAAGAGCCGCCGCTCGTCGTCCGCGAAGACGCCGGCGGGGACGTCCCCGGCATCGTCCGACTCCCGGTAGTAAACTTCCAACGCGTCGCTGACGCAGCCGGTGCCGGTGGCGGCGGCGGTGGTGGCGGTGGTGGCGGTGGTGGTGGCGGTGGTGCCGGTGCCGGCGGTGGTGGCGGTGGAGGCGGTGGCGGCGGTGCCGGCGGTGGTGGCGGTGGTGGCGGTGGTGGCGGTGGGGGGGAGGAGGAGAGGGAGGCCCCGGGGGCAGCGGCGACGGAAACGGAAGCGGACCTCGAGGAAGACGCGGAGAGCGTCGCCACGCGGGACCCAGTCGGTGCGCAGCCACTTGTCCTGGCGGGGCGCGGCGGGGCCGCACTGCGCCTGGTACAAGCGCCGGGGGCCTTGGCCACTCGCGGGCTGCCACTGCCGTCGTGGTGAGGGGGGAGGGAGTGGGGGGGGTTGGGGGAGTGTGGGGGGGGGAGTGTGGGGGGGGGAGTGTGGGGGGTGTGCGGGAGTGTGGGGGGGAGTTGGGGAGGAGTGTTGGGAAGGAGTGTGGGGGGGAGTGTGGGGGGGAATGTGGGGGGAGAGTGTGGGGGGGAGTGTGGGGGGGTAGTGTGGGGGGGGAGTGGGGGGAGAGTGTGGGGGGGAGTGTGTGGGGGCAGTGTGGGGGGAGAGTGTGGGGGGGGGGAGTGTGGGGGGAGTGGGGGGGGTGATTTTTTTGTGAGTGGAATTGGAAGACGGTGAGTTTGAGGCGTGCTTATCATGAATCTGTATTTATTTAATCTTCACTTAAAGCTTTCGTGACTGCAGGAGTTGATATTATTTGGGTCTAAAGCATTATAACGTCAATCCTAACACTATAACAGCATTCCCGGTATTGTAAGAACATAAACGAACTGACAGACAATGCTTCTTCAAGTACCACAATGACCAGATTCACTGAGACCCTGAGTGTGCCTCCATTGTGTACTCTGTGTGACGGCTGACACCCCTTAACTTCCTGGTCACGTGACCAAACTCAACACCATATCAGGAAGTTGCTGTGTAAGCACGCCCCATATCTGCCGCGGGGCAGAACAAGAAACACGGATTCTTTGGGGTCTTTCGGCAAAGTCACGTAGAACAAGTAAATGTACCATCGGGAGAAAAAAGATCGGGATAGCCGCTGAGGCAGGCTGTTTCAAAAGATTCAAATGAGTGTAGCCCAAGGGTCATGAACGAAGTGGACGGGGTGATGTTCAAGTGATAAATGTCCCTACAGAAGCGTTGTAGGAGAAAACATTTATTACAAAATCTATTAAATGAAGTAGAACGTGTTGTCTATATTTATTTAAAGTCGCGAATTTTAAATACGACGTCACATTTCTCAACCCCCCTCGTCACGCATCGTCACAAAAGTCTGACCCCGCCCCCCCCCAGGTGCGTGACGTCATTTATGGACGCCCCCCCCCCCCCCCTCGAACATCCACAGAAGTTTCGTGGCCTCTCGACTCCTCCTCACCCCGTCAGGAGGGAAGGCGACCCAGCCGAGGTCTCCCTGCACCGTCTCCGTGTCGAGCATGTCCACTGCGGGGGAGAGACACGCACACACAGAGACACACACACAGACACACACACAGACACACAGACACACACACAGACACACACACAGACATACAGACACACAGACATACAGACACACAGACACACAGACACACACGCGGACACAGACACACAGACACATAGACAGACACACACAGACACACACACAGAGACACACACATAGACACACACACAGACACACACACAGACACACAGACACACACACAGACACACACACAGACATACAGACACACAGACATACAGACACACAGACACACACGCGGACACAGACACACAGACACACAGACACATAGACAGACACACACAGACACACACAGAGACACACAAACACAGACACACAGACACACACGCGGACACAGACACACACACACAGACACACACACAGAGACACACAAACACAGACACACACAGACACACGGACAGACACACACACAGACACACACAGAGACACACAGACACACACACACACGTACACACACTCACACGTACACACACACACGTACACACACACACACGTACACACACACACGTACACACTCACACAGACACACACACACAGAGACACACACACACGTACACACACACACACGTACACACACACACACGTACACACACACACGTACACACTCCGTCTCGGCGAACGAGTTGACGAGACACGCAGGGTAACGAGAGAGACACGCGGGAGGAGCCTTGAAAGAGCCATCGTTGAGCGGAGCCACACACACAGAGAGAGAGAGAGCCGCGTCGTTTCGTGTTTTTGCTTTACCCTCGTGAGCTGCGGACACCGCGAAGACGGCGGCGATGCAAACGGCGGCGAGGAGAGATGGAGCCAGTCTCATACAGCTGCTGCTGCTGCTGTGCAGGAGGGGGAGGGAGGGTGCGGAGAGAAATCCTGGGGCCATGCTGCTGCTGCTGCTGGTGGTGGTGGTGCTGGTGGTGGTGGTGCTGGTGGTGGTGGTGCTGGTGGTGGTGGTGCTGGTGGTGGTGCTGGTGGTGCTGGTGGTGGTGGTGCTGGTGGTGCATGGATCAGCTCGGTTCACCAACGCTCCGCTTCTACGAGAGTGACGGGAAACCGAGATGATTTCAATGAATGTGGGAGTGAGCGAGTGAGCGAGTGGGTGGGTGGGTGGGGTTGTGTGGTGCACTATTAATGATTGACCCGCCTAGAGAGCACACGGGTGAATGATTGACCCTGGCAGGAGTGGATGTTTGTCGAGGGGCTTTCGGCTCCCCTCCTCCCACCTCCATCCCTCCATTCAAAATCACGAGGTGTTGCTCGCTAACAGCACTTGCCCCTAGCGTCCGTTAAGGCTATACGGGGGGATCGTTGTAATGTATCTGTAGCTGTTTTATGAATGGTACAAGACTGTGTTACGTGGATGTATACGATGCGATGTACTTACCATGTTATAGACGTTGAACAATGTGTGTTCGTGCCGCTATAGGCTCTACATTGATGCTCTTGGGTTCTGTCGTTAAAGTCACGTAGGTAAAAAATAAAATAGAAAATAAATTATATTTTTTAGTTTTTTTAAAATACTAATTTTCTTTCTATTATTATTTCAAGAAATGTTTTTATTTCTTTATTTTTCACCTACGTGGCTTTATCGAAAAAACCCAAGAGTATGAATCCTTGCAGTCACGAAAGCTTCAAATCTAGAATGTACATCGATGCATTGTACAATTAAGTTGTAATTCATATAAATTATCCTCTGCATATTCACGATACGTTGGTGTTGTTAACAGATATCCCACTGTAACACAAACTTAAATATGGGTTCATACATGACTCTGTGTACATGTACACACGTGTGTACAATTATGCGCGTGTGTGGGTGTGAATGAGCGTGTGTTCTATCAGGGAGCGGTGGTGCAGCGGTTAGCGCTACGCTGCGCTACGAACCCGGCGACCCGGGTTCGATTCCCGCTCACGGCCAACACCGGTGACGATTATCTGAACCGGTCCTGGGCCTCCCCTAGGTCGACTCAGCCTCAAATGAGTACCTGGTGCGGTGTGTAGGGAGACAAAGGCGGTCGGGCGTGGTGCTGGCCACCCACCCCCTCGTGTAACCGTTCCGGCCTTCATAGGTGCTCGCTAACAGCACTTGCCCCTACAGTCTGTTAAGGCTATACGGGGGATCTTTGTCTTTGTTCTATCAGAAACACAACTTGAATATCAACAAACTCAACGACCCCACGTTGACCACGCACGCAGACTGCTGGCGGCACGCGCTGTGAGCGAGCGCCTGTCAAGGGCGTCACGGCGTCTCGTGTCTCTGTGTGTGTGCTCAGAACCACGCCCGGGTCGCCTTCACCCCCACCCAGGTGACGATGTCTTAGAACAACAATTTCAGGCCGAGTTGACCTAGCGGTGGCACAGGACGTGTTTTAGATTTTCACAAAGGTAGCCGGGCGTGGTGCTGGCCACTCCACACCCCCCCCCCCTTTAGGGTCCTCGTTGACATTGTCCACCACTTGGCTACTCCACCCCCACGTCCAACTCCACCCACAGCCCACGCAGACTGTCAGGGCAGCGTGGTGCCTCTGCTGGAGGCTCTTGTGGCTAGAAACACGCACAGCCGTCTTTGTCTTCCTCGTGCTGATGCCACACACACAGTGACAAAGATCCCCCGTGTAGCCTTAACAGACTGTAGGGGCAAGTGCTGTTAGCGAGCACCTATGAAGGCCGGAACGGTACACGAGGGGGTGGGTGGCCAGCACCACGCCCGACCGCCTTTGTCTCCCCAGTGGCGATGTTTACACACCGCACCAGGTACTCATTTAAGGCTGAGTCGACCTAGGGGAGGCCCAGGACCGGTTCAGATAATCGTCACTGGTGTTAGCCGTGAGCGGGAATCGAACCCGGGTCGCCAGGTTCATAGCGCAGCGCGCTAACCGCTACACTACCGCACACAAAGACACACACAGACACACACACACAGACACACACACACACACAGACACACAGTGACACACACAGAGACACACACACACAGAGACACACACACACAGAGACACACACACAGAGACTTGTAGCGGCGACACACACCCAGCAGTGGTTGTGCGGAGGCTGAGACCGGCGTCCAGATCGTCAATGCAGATGCAGGGAGATTTCTTTTTTAATTTGTGAATCGTAACGAAAGGATTTTCGACTTAGAGGTTTCGTGACTGCAGGGATTCATCTTCTTGGTTATATTCGGTAAAGTCATCACGTAGAAGGGAAAAAATAAAATAATAAAAACAAAACATCGTAAAATAATAGCTTTATTATGTTTATTTAAAAAAAATATAATAATATAATTCTTTTATCATGTTTTAGTTGTATTATTTGATTATTTCCCTTGTAAAACAATTCTTTTATTATGTTGTATTTATTATTATATAACTATTTTACTATGTTTTATGTTTATTATTTTAATATTTCCCTTCTAAAATAATTATTTTATTATGGTTTTTAATATTATATAATTAATTTTATTATGTTTCCTTTTTATTAGTTTATTAGTTCCCTTCTAAAATTATAAATTTATGAAGGTTTTTTAATTATATAACTATTTAGCTATTTTTATTATATTATTATTTCCCTTCTAAAATAATAATTGTATTATGTTTTTTCCCCTTCTACGTGACTTTACGGAAAGAACCAAGAAGATGAAAGGATTTCCCATAATTCTGAGCGAAACAATAGAGTTTATTTGTAGAATCTAGCAAAGCAAACACGCTTTCTGGCCAGAGATAAGAGCGTCCTTTCCACTCCCCACGCCACTCAGCCTGCACGCCGCTCGCTGTATTAGCGGAGGAACCACCACAGAGACAAAGATCCCCCGTCTAGCCTGTACTGACTGTTGGGGCAAGTGCTGCTAGCGAGTAGCACCTGTGAAGGCCGCGACGTGGCCACCGACACACCCGCCTTTGTCTCCCCAGTGTCGATGCTTCTAACACTTCGCACACATTTTACTCATTTTATGCCGAGTGGACCCTAGGGGGTCCCAGGGACACGCGCACACACGCGCGCGTGTTGCAGACCGGCTCCGTCTCGGCTCCGAGTCGTCACAGAGTCGATGTGCGGCTTGCAAATATTTGCTCGTCTTTAACGAACAATTTCTGTTTCATCGTCGTTCTGATCCCGCTGCTGCTGCTGCGATGCAATAAAACAAAGACGTTGCTTTGTACCCCCCCCCCCACGTAAAAAACATCGGAAGGTACATACGCACGTGTACGTGTGTGTCTGTACGCACATGTGTATGTGGGGAGCGGTGGTGCAGCAGTTAGCGCTACGCTATGAACCCGGCGACACGGGTTCGATTCCCGCCCACGGGCAACGCCGGTGACGATTATCTGAACCGGTCCCGGGCCTCCCCCTAGGTCAACTCAGCCTCAAATGAGTACCTGGTGCGGTGTGTAAACATTGTGCCACTAGGGAGACAAAGGCGGTCGGGCGTGGTGCTGGCCACCCACCCCCCCTCGTGTGCCGTGCCGGCCTTCATAGGTGCACACACACCCACACACACCCACACACCCACACAGACAGAGACGAACACCCACACACACACACACCCACACACACACCCACACAGACAGAGACACACACCCACACAGACAGAGACACATACACCCACACACCCACACACACAACCACACACACACCCACACAGACAGAGACACACACCCACACACACACAGAGACAAAGATCCCCCGTATAGCCTGAACAGACTGTAGGGGCAAGTGCTGTTAGCGAGCACCTGTAAAGGCTGGAACGGTACACGAGGGGGTGGGTGGCCAGCACCACACCCGGCCGCCTTTGTCTCCCCAGTGGCGATGTTTACACACCGCACCAGGTACTCATTTGAGGCTGAGTCGACCTAGGGGAGGCCCAGGACCGATTCAGATAATCGTCACTGGTGTTGGCCGTGAGCGGGATTCGAACTCGGGTCCCCACACAGACACACACACAGACACACACAGACACACACACACACAGACACACACAGACACACACAGACACCCACGGACACACACACGGATACACACACGCGGACACACACACAGACACACACACAAACACACAGACACACAAACAAACACACACACAGACACACACACTCACAGACACACACACAGGCACACTCACAGACACACACAGACAAAGACCCCCCGTATAGCCTTAACAGACTGTAGGGGCAAGTGCTGTTAGCGAGCACCTCTGAAGGCCGGAACGGTACACGAGGGGGTGGGTGGCCAGCACCACCGCACCAGGTACACACACAGACACACACACCCAACCACACACAGACACACACACAGACACACACACACAGACACACACACAGACACACACACCCACCCACACACACCCACCCACACACAGACACACACACACAGACACACACTTTACGAATCTCCACACACCTGTGCGAGTGATGAGTCACAGTGTAAACGCACGTCCACGTCACGTGCTCTCGCAATTCACTCACTCGCCTGAGTCACGTGCTTGCTGTCAAGGCATCAGCCAATTAATTAGGCCAATTAGTGACGGAATCCCACTGATTGATTAATCGCAGGCGGGCAGGCTGAACGAGGAGTGAGTCTCACCGGTTGGGAACGTGAATTGTCCACTTCTCTCTCGACTCGCGTGTGGAGCGGTGGCTCCCGGCGCTGTGTGCAGGGGGTTTAATGATCGCTCACTGGACTTGAGGTGGAGGTGGTGGTGGTCGTGGTCGTGGTGGTGGTTGTGGTGGTGGTGGTCGTGGTGGTTGTGGTTGTGGTGGTGGAGGTCGTGGTGGTGGTCGTGGTGGTGGTCGTGGTGGTTGTGGTGGTGATGGTGGTGATGTTGTAAGGAGTTGGAGCCGCAAGTGACGGTCTGTCATCTCAAGTTTATTTGCGAGCTACAAATATCCGAGTTGGGGGGGTGTGTGTGCATGCGTAGCACAATCCACACTCTGTGCGTTCTCCAGATTCATAGACTCACTTCCTGGAGATTGTGATCATTCATAATTTCAACAACAACAATAACAACACTGCTGTTAAGTAGAGATGATACTGCAGCTCTTGGGTTACGCTGTACATTTCGTGTCAATGCCGAGCCGTTAGGAACGATTTCATCATGAAAGTGTTCGCCCAGAGTCGTTAAGTAATGTTTGTGTTGACTATAATATTCATGACTCAAAGCTTTCGTGACTGCAGGAATTCATCGATTTTCCCTGCCTTAGCAGCTCTCCCGCTACATGATATTGTTATTATTTTTATATATTTTTTTTCATCTACGTGGCTTTACTGAAAGACCCAAAGAATATCATAATCGTCGTTGTCAATCATCATCATCAGCTGCGATAGCATTCAGTGGCATCATCAGTTGAATCATCATCAGCAGCAGCATCATCAGTTGAATCATCATCAGCAGCATCATCATCAGTTGAATCTTCAGCAGCAGCATCATCAGTTATATCAGCAGCATCATAATCATCAGTTGAATCATCATCATCAGCAGAAGCATCATCAGTTGAATCAGCAGCATCATCAGTTAAATCAGCAGCATCATAATCATCAGTTAAATCAGCAGCATAATCATCAGCAGCATCATCATCAGCAGCAGCATCATCAGCAGCATCATCAGTTGAATCATCAGCAGCAGCAGCATCATCAGTTGAATCATCAGCAGCAGCATCATCAGTTGAATCATCATCAGCAGCAGCATCATCATCAGTTGAATCATCATCATCAGCAGCATCAGCAGCATCATCACATCCCTTGTCGCCTTCTGACAGCATCATCGGCAACAGCGGCACCATCACGGTCGCCATGCAGCAGCAGCAGCAGTGCGCTGACAGCGCAAGTGTTCCCAGTGCGACCTGCGGCGTCTCGTCGCCCGGGCTCGTCTCCCGGTCGCAGGGCTACCTGCGCGTACCTCCAGGTGTGTCTGCAGGAGTGCCTGTGTATCAGCCAGGCGTGGGGTGAACGCCAGCCAGGTGTGTCTGTGTACCAGCCAGGCGTGGGTGAACGCCAGCCAGGTGATCATCAGAAGGTCCACGGTTGTCGGGGGTTCGCAACGGGCGTGCGGCCCGTGTCGATGCCGGCGGCGTGGGCAGCCGAGCGGCAGGGGCGCCACCTGAAGCTGGAGCGCCTCTCGCCGGGTTTGCCGGGGGGGCGGACGGGCCTCGTGCCGGCGAGCGAGACTCGTGCGGCCGCGAGGAGCGGAGGCGACGACGATGTCGTTCGGTGGTCGATAGGCGCTGAACGTTGCTGGGGCGATGCACGTCTGGAGGTGACGCGTTCGTGCGCGTTGCGGGTGAGCGGCGCGGGTGCGTCTCGTGCGGGTGTCGGCTCGCAAGGTGCTGTGGAGGCGCGGACAGGTGTGAGGAGTGGGACAGGTGTGGTGCAAGTGTCGGTAGTTCAGGTGCGAGGAGTGGGACAGGTGTGTGTGCAAGTGTGGGTAGTTCAGGTGCGAGGAGTGGGACAGGTGTGTGTGCAAGTGTGGGTAGTTCAGGTGCGAGGAGTGGGACAGGTGTGTGTGCAAGTGTCGGTAGTTCAGGTGCGAGGAGTGGGAACAGGTGTGTGTGCAAGTGTCGGTAGTTCAGGTGCGAGGAGTGGGACAGGTGTGTGTGCAAGTGTCGGTAGTTCAGGTGCGAGGAGTGGGACAGGTGTGTGTGCAAGTGTGGGTAGTTCAGGTGCGAGGAGTGGGACAGGTGTGTGTGCAAGTGTCGGTAGTTCAGGTGCGAGGAGTGGGACAGGTGTGTGTGCAAGTGTGGGTAGTTCAGGTGCGAGGAGTGGGACAGGTGTGTGTGCAAGTGTCGGTAGTTCAGGTGCGAGGAGTGGGACAGGTGTGTGTGCAAGTGTCGATAGTTCAGGTGCGAGGAGTGGGACAGGTGTGTGTGCAAGTGTCGGTAGTTCAGGTGCGAGGAGTGGGACAGGTGTGTGTGCAAGTGTGGGTAGTTCAGGTGCGAGGAGTGGGACAGGTGTGTGTGCAAGTGTCGGTAGTTCAGGTGCGAGGAGTGGGACAGGTGTGTGTGCAAGTGTGGGTAGTTCAGGTGCGAGGAGTGGGACAGGTGTGTGTGCAAGTGTGGGTAGTTCAGGTGCGAGGAGTGGGACAGGTGTGTGTGCAAGTGTCGGTAGTTCAGGTGCGAGGAGTGGGACAGGTGTGTGTGCAAGTGTCGGTAGTTCAGGTGCGAGGAGTGGGACATGTGTGTGTGCAAGTGTCGGTAGTTCAGGTGCGAGGAGTGGGACAGGTGTGTGTGCAAGTGTGGGTAGTTCAGGTGCGAGGAGTGGGACAGGTGTGTGTGCAAGTGTGGGTAGTTCAGGTGCGAGGAGTGGGACATGTGTGTGTTGCAAGTGTCGGTAGTTCAGGTGCGAGGAGTGGGACAGGTGTGTGTGCAAGTGTGGTAGTTCAGGTGCGAGGAGTGGGACAGGTGTGTGTGCAAGTGTGGTAGTTCAGGTGCGAGGAGTGGGACAGGTGTGTGTGCAAGTGTCGGTAGTTCAGGTGCGAGGAGTGGGACAGGTGTGTGTGCAAGTGTGGGTAGTTCAGGTGCGAGGAGTGGGACAGGTGTGTGTGCAAGTGTGGGTAGTTCAGGTGCGAGGAGTGGGACAGGTGTGTGTGCAAGTGTGGGTAGTTCAGGTGCGAGGAGTGGGACATGTGTGTGTGCAAGTGTGGGTAGTTCAGGTGCGAGGAGTGGGACAGGTGTGTGTGCAAGTGTGGGTAGCTCAGGTGCGAGGAGTGGGACATGTGTGCTGAAGGTAGGGCTGGTTCCACGTGCTGGTGGTGATGGCAGTGGTGGTTGTGGCATTGGTGGTGATGGTAGTGGTGGTATTGATGATGGTGGTGGTGGTAGTGGTGGTGTTGGTAGTGGTGTTGACGGTGGTGATGGTAGTGGTGGTGTTGACGGTGGTGGTTGTAATATTGATGGTGGTTATGGTAGTGGTGGTATGACGGCGGTGTTGGTAGTGGTGGTTTGTAATATGATGGTGGCCATGGTAGTAGTGGTGTTGATGGTGGTGGTGGTGTTGATGGTGGTGGTGGTGGTTGTAACATTGATGGTGGTTATGGTAGTAGTGGTGTTGACGGTGACGGTGGTGTTGATGGTGGTGGTGTTGATGGTGGTGGTGGTTGTAATATTGATGGTGGTTATGGTAGTAGTGGTGTTGACGGTGACGGTGGTGTTGATGGTGGTGGTGTTGATGGTGGTGGTGGTGGTTGTAACATTGATGGTGGTTATGGTAGTAGTGGTGGTGGCGGTGGTACCAGTGGGGTGTTTCCTGTGGCACGGCGTGAGAGCCCTGGGCGCTGCTGCTGCGAGCCCGGCAGGCACCGGGCGCGACCGCCGCAACACGCGGCCGCGGTGAACTGCCGCTTGCCGGCGCCGTGCGACGCCTCGCACGGCCGTGCCACCCCACAGCGCGCAAGGTAACGGAGCTCCTTACCCCCCCCCCC
>NW_026891248.1:0-16167 GCF_015708825.2 Lethenteron reissneri | reverse complement strand
CAGAAGACCTCGCTGCTGCTCTGAGGTCGCCCCTGGCTTGCCCTGCCCGGCTCTTACAAGAGCAGCGAGTCAGGGTGGTAGTCCCAGGGCTAGGCTAGCTAGCTGGTACTCTTAGTAGGTGAGTGAGTGGGTGAGTGGGTGAGTGTGTAGGTGAGTGAGTGGGTGAGTGTGTAGGTGAGTGGTGTGAGTGTGTAGGTGAGTGGGTGAGCGTGTAGGTGAGTGAGTGGGTGAGTGTGTAGGTGAGTAGGTGAGTGGGTGAGTGTGTAGGTGAGTGGGTGAGTGTGTAGGTGAGTGAGTGGGTGAGTGTGTAGGTGAGTAGGTGAGTGAGTAGGTGAGTGAGTAGGTGAGTGGGTGGCTGAGTGGGTGGGTGAGTGCGTGAGTGGTGAGTAACCTGTATGGTGAGTGAGTGGTGAGTAAGTGAGTGAGTGGTGAGCGACTGAGTGAGTGAGTGACTGAGTGACTGAGCGACTGATTGAGTGACTGAGTGAGTGAGTGAGTGGTGAGTGACTGAGTAAGTGAGTGAGTGGTGAGCGACTGAGTGAGTGAGTGACTGAGTGAGTGACTGAGTGAGTGACTGAGTAAGTGAGTGAGTGGTGAGCAACTGAGTGACTGAGCGACTGAGTGAGTGACTGAGTGACTGAGCGACTGAGTGAGTGAGTGGTGAGCAACTGAGTGACTGAGCGACTGAGTGAGTGACTGAGTGACTGAGCGACTGAGTGACTGAGCGACTGAGTGAGTGAGTGAGCAACTGAGTGACTGAGCGACTGAGTGAGTGACTGAGTGAGTGACTGAGTGAGTGACTGAGTAAGTGAGTGAGTGGTGAGCAACTGAGTGAGTGAGTGACTGAGTGAGTGACTGAGTGAGTGAGTGACTGAGTAAGTGAGTGAGTGGTGAGCTACTGATTGACTGAGCGACTGAGTGAGTGATTGACTGGTGAGCTCGCTGCTCTTCACTCTTCACCGGCTCTTCTGCTCCAACGACTCCCCGAGCTCTCTCGCGCACCGCCTTATATACCCAACTGCCCCCCCCCGCCCGAGGGGCGGGGCTGTATGCGGACGTTGATGTAGACACCCCACGCACGGACGTTGATGTAGACACCCCAACGTAACGGCTCGCTACACCCCTCTACGTAATACCTCTACACTAGTGCTACTACTGCGTCTGGAGCACATTACAATGTGTTTGGCTGCACTGCCCTCTGCTGTGTTCCTCGTATTGCCGTGACTTGCCAGTGGCTTCTGTTCCAATACAAATCACATACATGTGAACGAAGCATATTATTTGTCTGCACTTGTGCCGTATTCTATTTTACAACTTCATTATCCAAACTTCCCAACACAGAACCCTCGGAAAATATGAAGCCCCCCCCCGTAACCTTAAGAACTCATCTCGCGCCTCTGATAATAATGATGACGGTTGGCTACGTACGGCGAAAATAAAACCCCAACGACATGGATACATGTACAGGTAGACCCCGAGTTACGATGGGGTCAGACTTACGACATTTCGATCTTACGATGGCGATTCGACAAAATTGCCATCAACAACCTAACATCGTTCACGTGTGCAGACGACGGACAGAATATTGGTGAGTACACAGTACAATATGATACGTTACGATACGTTCAATGCATGTATACACTACACTATACACTACACTATACACTAGACTATACACTACACAATACTCTACACTACACTATACACTACACTATACACTACACTATACACTACACTACTATACACTACACTACTCTACACTACACTATACACTACACTATGCATTACACTATACACTACACTATGATACGTAGCTTTAGCGATTTAATTTTAGGGTTACCACGATACGATACGTTCAATGCATGTTAAAAGTTTCTGTAGCAGATAGGATTGTTTCCTGCTAAAACTTTCTATTAAATTTCAGTTCATATAGGTAGGCTAAGAATTTTCCTTGTTTTTTACTTTACATTTCACTGTGCAATACAGTATTGCAATTAATAATACACACGGTATATAGTTTATACAGTACGCTACTGTAAATTGCTTTGTTTTGCTAAATTATCACCGTCCTTTAAGACTCCTGGGTAGGCTATAGGCCATCTTCGACTTACGGTATTTTCGGCTTACGACGGGGTCGTCCAAACGCATCTCCGTCGTAAGTAGAGGACTGTGTTGTGACTTCCCTAAGAAATAAACACAACCATAAACATTATCATAGCCCCATCGGGAAGGGCGTTCGTGTCTTCTAGAAAGAGGGAGGAGCTTCTAGAAAGAGGGCGAGTCTTCTAGAAAGAGGGCGTGTCTTCTAGAAAGAGGGCGTGTCTTCTAGAAAGAGGAAGGGGCTTCTAGAAAGAGGGCGTGTCTTCTAGAAAGAGGGCGTGTCTTCTAGAAAGAGGGCGTGTCTTCTAGACAGAGGGCGTGTCTTCTAGAAAGAGGGCGTGTCTTCTAGAAAGAGGGCGTGTCTTCTAGAAAGAGGGAGGAGCTTCTAGAAAGAGGGCGTGTCTTCTAGACAGAGGGCGTGTCTTCTAGAAAGAGGGCGTGTCTTCTAGAAAGAGGGCGTGTCTTCTAGAAAGAGGGAGTGTCTTCTAGAAAGAGGGCGTGTCTTCTAGAAAGAGGGCGTGTCTTCTAGAAAGAGGGCGTGTCTTCTAGACAGAGGGCGTGTCTTCTAGAAAGAGGGCGTGTCTTCTAGAAAGAGGGCGTGTCTTCTAGACAGAGGGCGTGTCTTCTAGAAAGAGGGCGTGTCTTCTAGACAGAGGGCGTGTCTTCTAGAAAGAGGGCGTGGCCTGTGGCGGAGCGAGGCCAGGAGCCCCGCCCCTCCCCCACGTGGGAGACCTCGTGACTCGTGGCTGTCAGTGGGATGATCCCCCTCGTGCTGATCACAAGCCGCCGTCGTCGTCGTCACCACCTCGTGGTCGTCGTCATCGTTCTTCTCGTCGTCGCCTCCGAGTGAGAGACACGGAGAGAGACACGGAGAGAGACACACACAGAGAGACACACACAGAGAGACACACACAGAGACAGGCACAGAGAGACACAGAGAGAGACAGACACAGAGAGACACAGAGAGAGAGACACACACAGAGAGACACAGAGAGAGCACACACAGAGACAGGCACAGAGAGACACAGAGAGACAGACACAGAGAGACACAGAGAGAGAGACACACACAGAGAGACACAGAGAGACACACAGAGAGACAGAGAGACGCGGAGAGAGACAGAGAGAGACAGAATTTGCGTGTCATCCTTGCGCAGGGGCCATGCTAATCTTCTCTGTATCGTTCCAATTTTAGTATATGTACTGCCGGAGCAAGTACAGAGAGAGACACAGAGAGACAGAGAGAGACAGACACACAGAGAGAGACAGACACACAGAGAGACACAGAGAGACACAGAGAGAGACACACACAGAGAGAGAGAGACAGACACAGATAGAGAGGAGAGAGACCAGAAGAGAAACCATACACAGAGAGAGACCAAGACACAGAGAGAGACAGAGAGAAGAGAAGACACACAGAGAACACAGAGAGACAGAGAGAGACAGAGAGGACACAGACACAGAGAGACAAGCACACAGAGAGACACGGAGAGCACAGAGAGACACAGAGAGACATACACAGAGAGACAGAGAGAGAGACACAGAGATACACAGAGAGAGACACACACACAGAGAGACACAGTAGAGACAGAGAGAGACAGAGAGACACAGAAAGAGACACAGAGAGACAGAGAGAGACAGAGAGAGACACGCACATAGAGAGATATGTAATATACAGTTTATACACACACACAGTACTGTTATATCTACACACACAATTTTTATAGAGATGTAGGACCTGAAATACACGCGCCACGCGCTCTGTGGGTCTGTTGCTAGGCAGACAAGCAAGTGTACAGTAGCGGGTATTTGAGGACGATGTTGTTGTTGCTGAGAGGAGACCCGTTAAGTGACGTGACAGCTGTTATGGGCAACCGGGGACACAGGCGGTGATTGCCGAGAGGGTGATTGCTTAACGAGTGGCGTCGCCCAGGCGGCAATAACAAAGTCACGTGGGGTTGGGGGCCTGGGGGGGTGATGGGTAATAGGGGGGTGAGATAATGAATAGGGACTGATTGGGGTGGATCTAAAAATACAGTGATACCTCGGTTCACGAACGCTTCTGTTCCGAACAACTCGGTTTACGAACAGAAAAGGTCATAAAAATATGCTCCAGTTCACGAACAGGAGCCGCGGCCATTTTAATGCTAGTTTCCAGGCTGTCACGTGGTCGTGACTTCCTGTAGGAAGATCGTGGAGAGAAGAAGAGACACAGAAAGAAGTACTGTGAGTACTGTGAAGACACCTTTCAGTGACTTTTTGCTTTTTGGTGTGCTTTTTAGCACATACAGTACTGTACTACTGTACCTGTACAATACTGTACTTACTGTAATGTACAGTTCACCCGTTTGAGTGCTTACTGAAAGTCATCTCAAGCAAGGTTAGTGTTCTCTCTTTATACATTACTATACTGTACCAGTACTAATGTGTATTGTAATTTGTTTAATATTTTTGTGCTTCAAAACCAAAAAAAAAGGTCAGAACCGGATATAAACCGGATTTACATTGAACCCTGTGGGGAAATGTGCCTCGGTTCACGACGAATTCGGTTCGCGACCAGAGTGCAGTTCACGAATTAAGTTCGTGAACCGAGGTATCACTGTATAGCGAAACAGAGAGACGGAGTCTTGGTGGAAGCTGGAGCGCTGGGGAGCTGGAGTGATGGTGCCCGGAATAGCGGACGAGCAGGAGTAAGAGAATACGATAACGGTAGCAGTGGGAGAGAGATAGGTTACAGAGACCCATACTCATAGAGACCCCACAGAGATCCATACTCATAGAGACCCACACTCATAGAGACACACAGAGACCCCATACTCATAGAGACCCACACTCATAGAGACCCACAGAGATCCATACTCATAGAGATCCACAGATACCCACACTCATAGAGACCCACACTCATAGAGACCCACAGAGATCCATACTCATAGAGACCCACACTCATAGAGACCCACAGATACCCACACTCATAGAAACCCACACTCACAGAGACCCACAGAGACCCACACTCACAGAGACCCACACCCACAGAGACCCACACTCACAGACCCACAAAGACCCACAGAGACCCAGAGACCCACACTCACAGAGACCCACAGAGACCCACACTCACAGAGACACACACTCACAGAGACCCACACGCATAGAGACCCACACTCACAGAGACCCACAGAGACCCATACTCATAGAGACCCACAGAGACCCACACCCACAGAGACCCACAGAGACCCACACAGAGGTGACGACGACGACTGTGACGCTTGCTGTGACGTCACAGGAGGGCCGAGCGAGAATCCCACCGGCGACAACCGCCGGCCATGCAGAGGAGAATCTCCGACATCTGGGCCGGGCTCAGGGGGCAGGAGCAGCAGCACCCGCCGCAGCAGCAGCAGCCGCCGCAGCAGCAGCAGCAACCGGACAGACAGGGCGGGCGTCTCAGCGGAGGCGACTGGGAGTCGAGGAGGGAGAGGGAGTCGAGGAGGGAGAGGCAGAGGGAGCAGGCGCGGGAGGCCAGGGAGGCGAGGGAGCGTTGAGTTGTTCCTGCGCGAGCATTTCGCTTTGCAGCGCTCCCTCGAGAGGCGGGGGGAGCCGCCGGCGGGAGCGGCGGGAGCTCGAGAGGGGGGCCAACGCTCCCTTGAACCCGGCGGGGGGCGGGGGGGGCACGGCGGGGGGGGGGGGCAGGGGGAGGGAGGGCGGGGGGAGGGGTGGAGAGAGGGGGAGGGAGGTGGAGGGAGGGGTGGGTGGAGCGGGGGGAGGGGGAGGGTGGAGGGAGGGCGGGGGGAGGGGGCGCAGGGGGGGCAGGGAGAGGGGGAGGAGGGGTGGGTGGAGTGGGGGGAGGGGTGGAGAGAGGAGGAGGGAGGGGGGGAGGGAGGGGGCGCAGGGGGGGCAGGGAGAGGGGGAGGAGGGTGGCTGAGTGGTTGGAGCGGACTGCGATCACTACGCTGAGATGGACCCCGAATCATCAGTTCGGGAGGTGGGGGGGATCAGGAGGGACGAGCAGTGGGTGAGGGAGGGAGGGGAGGGAGGGGAGGGAGGGGTGGAAGGGAGGGAGGGAAGTGGTGGGAGGAGAGGAGGAAGGAAGGGAGGCAGGGAGGGAGGGAGGGGAGGGAGGGAGGGAGTGGTGGGAGGAGAGGAGGGAGGGAGGGAGGGGGTGTAGGTGTGCGGCTTGCTACAAGCGTCTCAGCATGGCACCGTGTGGGGGTGGTGGCTGGTGTCAAATGCCTCCCAAGTGTCGCCAGATCTCCACGTGGAACTCTGAGAGGAGGTTTCCGTCTGTTTGCGTTCGGGCCTCGTACGTGGAGGTGTTGTAGACAGGATGAGGAGGTGAGTCGGCCCCCAACCAGGGATTGAAACTGGTGTCCCTCCTCGTTCGATGGTTTTCGTTTGTTTGTTGCGTTAACTATTTGGACATTAGGTTTAAAGTTACCTTTGATGAATGCAACAGGTGCCGCTGGGCGTGCGTTCATTAGAAGCGGTTCAAATGTGTGGAGGATGCAACTGAATTGCCGGACATGGAGTGTTACGTGATACCCAGGCAGCAAAACCCCAGCAACTCAACTTGATTCCCAGGTTGAGGATCAGAGGGGAACGATTTGGCGGTCGCTTAAAACTGTTTACAATTAAAAACTATCTGGAATGGGGTCCGAGGAAGTGTTTTTGCACGTGGAAGATATCATCTTCTTGGTTATTTCGGTAAAGTCACGTAGAAGGGAAATAATAAAATTATAAAATAAAACGTAATAAAATACAATTCTCACGACGTTTCGGCCACAACGCAAGCAGCCGTCCTCAGGTGAAGAACAGGTCTGTCGAGAAGACAGCGTTGTGGCCTAAACGTCGTGGAGAATGATTTTATAATGTTTTATTTGTATTATTTTATTATTTCCCTTCTACGTGACTTTACCGAATGAACCAAGAAGATGATCCCTGCAGTCACGAAAGCTTTAAGTGACGATATCAGTCGGGAAGAGACCAGTCCATTCCAGCGAGGGAACTTCTTATAAGTTGCCCAGTTTAACGTTGAAGAGTCTTGGTGTTTGTCGCGTTTGTAACATTTGTGCAATGAACGCACGAGACAGCCCGTCACTGTCTGCGAAGTGGCAGGAGTGGTGCTGCACCAGAGGTCGCAACCGGGTACCCCGATACCCGTACCATACCCGATACCCCGGCTACCCGTACCCGGCGGGTACAGGGTCACCGTTTGTCACTCATTTCCAACGTTTGTCTCTTCTCACAATTCAAGTTCCTAGAATCAACCCACCCGCCGCCTGCAACGTGGCTCATCCCAGAGGTCGCAATCGGTGTACCCGATACCCGTACCCTACCCGATACCCGTACCCTACCCGTTCCCGGCCGGGTACCCGTTTGCGACCATGGTGCGGCCGGGTACGGGTAAGGAATCAAAACCCCGTTTGCGAACCCTGTGGCTGCACACA
Source organism: Lethenteron reissneri (assembly GCF_015708825.2). Classification (NCBI taxonomy): domain Eukaryota; kingdom Metazoa; phylum Chordata; class Hyperoartia; order Petromyzontiformes; family Petromyzontidae; genus Lethenteron; species Lethenteron reissneri. The sequence continues at coordinate 8,632 of NW_026891248.1, read as the reverse complement.
CGGGTTGTGCATTTGTTCTCTGGCCTGCTTTGACAGGCATCTCGCAGATAAGCAGACAAGATGCCTCCTTCCCCGTATTGGTCCATCCATAAAAAAACACAAATTTTTGACACACTCACTTTCGGCACGCGGTCTTCTGGAAGGGCTTTTTGTGTTATCAGAAGCTATTGGACTAACACAAGCAAACTCTGTAAAGGTTTCGACGTGCAGTTTCTCATCAGCGAGTGAGGCCTACGGGCTTGTCTTTAAGTTAAATATGTTGTGCACGATGATACAATGATCATTGGTGTTATGTATTTCATAGTTCTGATCCACGCTACAAATATGCCTCAACTACGTCCACGTTCACCAGGTATTTGTTTCAGGTAGCCCGGCTCTGCTGATGAGGCACTGCATCTCAAAACTGTCCAGAGTTTGCTTTTATTAAACCGAAACTGCTGAAAAATGCGTAATGCCTTGAAAGCCAAGTGACCAGCAGAGTTGTAAAATGGTTATCTTTCTCTATAGATATTAAAGGCAGTTGTGAATGTGTGTCTGTTCAAAATGTTTAGCGTACTTCCCGACATGCAACATAACTTTAAATTTGCCATGCGGGTACTTTCCAGACAGTACATCATGCAAACATTCATAAAATAGACTTTTTGTTGTTTTTTTTGGGGGGGGGGGGGGGCGCAACAATGCAGAGATTTTGCACGGCAAGTGAGCTGTGACGTCACATCTGTCACGTGACCCGCGCATGTGGAAGCGTCACGTCACGCATCCCCCCCCCCACAGCAACCCTTTGCGATTCCCCTACACGGGGGTCAGAGCAAGGGGGGCGTAGTTCGTGTGTTCTTTGATGACGAGGTTCAGAGAGAGAGAGGGGGGAGAGGGATTTCGATGCTGTAGTTCACAGACCCCCCCGACGCCTCGTTTCTACGGCCAGTGGGAAATGAGCCGCCAAGCCACGAGCAGCGTCGCCTCGAGAGCTCGTGGGCAGAGGTCGCAAACGGGTTTGATCCTTACCCCTCGTACCCGTACCCAGCTGTACCAGGGTCGCAAACGGGTACCCGTACCCTACCCGTACCCTACCCGTACCCTACCCGTACCCAGCTGTACCAGGGTCGCAAACGGGTACCCGTACCCTACCCGTACCCTACCCGTACCTGTACTCGGCCGCACCTGGGTCGCAAACGGGTACCCGTACCCTACCCGTACCCGGCCGGGTATCGGGTAGGGTACGGGTATCGGGTACCCGATTGCGACCTCTGGGATGAAGCCATGTTGCAGGCGCGGGTGGGTTGATTCTAGGAACTTGAATTGTGAGAAGAGACAAGACGTTGGGAAATGAGTGACAAACGGTGACTCACCGGTGACTCACGGCCTACCCGTACCCGGCCGCACCAGGGTCGCAAACGGGTACCCGTACCCGGCCGGGTATCGGGTAGGGTACGGGTATCGGGTAGGGTACGGGTATCAGGTAGGGTACGGGTATCGGGTATGGGTAGCCGGGTATCGGGTAGAGTACGGGTATTGGGTAGGGTACGGGTATCGGGTAGGGTACGGGTATCAGGTAGGGTACGGGTATCTGGTAGGGTAGCCGGGTATCGGGTAGGTTACGGGTATCGGGTAGGGTACGGGTATCTGGTAGGGTAGCAGGGTATCGGGTAGGGTACGGGTATCGGGTAGGGTATCGGGTAGGGTAGCCGGGTAGCGGGTAGGGTACGGGTAGCCGGGTATCGGGTAGCACCCGGCGCTGTCCGTGGTGCTGATGTTTGGGACCATTCCGTGTGCGGCGAAGACGGCTTCGCATTGGCCACGGCACGCGAGGCGCGGGCTGAGCGGGAGCAGCTTCGCTAGACGAGCTCTCGGCCACTGAGGAGAGGCCGGTGTTGAGCCGCACCTCCTCGCACTGAGCAGCGCGGTGAGGTTTGGTCAAACAAACGTCGTGACCAAGTTCAAGTACTAGGTGTAGCCCTTGAGCCATTCGGCTCTTGAATCGGGTACAACCGCAACAAACAAAAAAACATGAACAAAAAACATCTTGTAGTGAATATGTGACTGAGTGCAAACAGAAAATCCAAGAAAAGACAGCAAAATATTGCAGAAAAAAGCACCGTTACACACCAACGCTGTGTCAAACATCTCAGTGGGATGCAAGTCAAACAACAACAACCACAAGACAACTTAGATTAAGGCAGTCTAACTCTGTACTACAACAAACAAACATGGCCAAACCAATACACTTTTCGAAATCACCAAAATAAAGCCATGAAAGCAATGACACAGAGGAGGCAGGAGGATGTCTTCATGCGGCAATGAGGCTGTCAAGGACGACGCTACGTCACATTATTACAATCAAAACGTCAAACCGATTTCCTGCTTAAATGAGAAGCGAGGCATTGGTGGCTCGTGTTCTGTTCACATGTCCTGAGCCACTGGTGGGAATTCCACGTTCCCATGGCAGGGCACTTCTATCCAGAGGACAACCACTGTTGACTTCCCGAGAAAAAGAGGTACACGTTTTCGACCCCACAAGGCGGATGATGTTCCCCTCCCTCCCCCCGTCCCCCGCGCTCTTGAACGTGACGTCACCTCCGCCTCGGTCACTGCAGACGTCGTTCCAGTTGCCAATCCTTATTTGGGCAAAGCCACGCCCAGTGACGGGCGGCTCATAACATAAAGAGTTCGTTAAAAACGTCACCAGTATATTGCGACGGTCTCATTAACATAATTTATTCATACGTACCCAGGAAGTGACGTCATGTCACCTACTACCGCGTGACGTCACGAGGTCACAGGAAGCTGTCGCTCCGCGCGTGCAGTGAAATCCGAGGTGAGAAATTCTCATCGTCGTGGTGGTTGTTGTTGTGGTTGTTGTTGTTGTGGTTGTTGTTGTTGTTTACCAAGGTAGAGCCTCGCTCTCTCTCTCGTAGGGATGTCACTAGAGCAGCAGCAGCTTGTGAATCGATGTCCAAGTTGGAACTTTACAACGCGGGGCCTAGACACGCGGGGCCTTGCCTCCTGCCCTCGCCTGGTCGCGTTTGCTTTAATTCCCTCCCTTAAGTTTAATTTGTCTTCACGCGGCTCGCTACTTTGTCACTTTGGTTTATTGTAGATATTAACGCAGTTTTTTTTAGTTTTTTTTACAGCCCAAGCCCGCTTGAGCTGCTGTACCGCTCTTGTTTACAGAAGCTACCTGCCACAACAACAACAAGGTATGGGGGGTTTGTGAACGCGTGTGTCAATGTTTTGACTTAAAACTTTAGTAACTGCAGCAATTCATATTCTTGGTTCTTTCGGTGAAGTCACGGATAGAAAATTTAGTAAAAATAACAGATAATAAAATTACTAAAAGTAAACAATTGTAAATAAATAAAAAACCCACGACGTTTCGATCGCAACACAAGTGGCCTTTATTTGATTTTTATCTGTTGTTATTGTCTATCTACGTGACTTTACCGAAAGAACCAAGAATACGTGTGGAAATGTGTATCGGTCAAAGACGCTGCAGCGTGCTGATGTTGACTCTAAATGTGGAGGGGAAACCCGGGAGATTCGGAGGAAAATCCACGCGACCACGGAGAGAGAGACACGCAAACTCCAAATATACAGCAGCAGGCGTCAGGGTCGGGATCGAACCCACGACTTCCTGTATACCAGGTGAGGTAGTCAACATCTCACCACGGAGAGAGAGAGACACGCAAACTCCAAATATACAGCAGCAGCAGGCGTCAGGGTCGGGATCGAACCCACGACTTCCTGTATACCAGGCGAGGTAGTAACATCTCACCACGGAGAGAGAGAGAGACACGCAAACTCCAAATATACAGCAGGCGTCAGAGTCGGGATCGAACCCACGACCTCCTGTAGACCAGGCGAGGTAGTTAACATCTCACCACGGAGAGAGAGAGAGAGACACGCAAACTCCAAATATACAGCAGCAGGCGTCAGGGTCGGGATCGAACCCACGACTTCCTGTATACCAGGCGAGGTAGTTAACATCTCACCACGGAGAGAGAGAGAGACACGCAAACTCCAAATATACAGCAGCAGGCGTCAGGGTCGGGATCGAACCCACGACTTCCTGTATACCAGGTGAGGTAGTCAACATCTCACCACGGAGAGAGAGAGACACGCAAACTCCAAATATACAGCAGCAGCAGGCGTCAGGGTCGGGATCGAACCCACGACTTCCTGTATACCAGGCGAGGTAGTCAACATCTCACCACGGAGAGAGAGACACGCAAACTCCAAATATACAGCAGCAGGCGTCAGGGTCGGGATCGAACCCACGACTTCCTGTATACCAGGCGAGGTAGTTAACATCTCAACACGGAGAGAGAGAGGACACGCAAACTCCAAATATACAGCAGCAGGCGTCAGGGTCGGGATCGAACGCACGACTTCCTGTATACCAGGCGAGGTAGTTAACATCTCACCACGGAGAGAGAGAGAGAGACACGCAAACTCCAAATATACAGCAGCAGTCGTCAGGGTCGGGATCGAACCCACGACTTCCTGTATACCAGGTGAGGTAGTTAACATCTCACCACGGAGAGAGAGACACGCAAACTCCAAATATACAGCAGCAGCAGGCGTCAGGGTCGGGATCGAACCCACGACTTCCTGTATACCAGGCGAGGTAGTTAACATCTCACCACGGAGAGAGAGATAGAGAGAGACACGCAAACTCCAAATATACAGCAGCAGGCGTCAGGGTCGGGATCGAACCCACGACTTCCTGTATACCAGGTGAGGTAGTTAACATCTCACCACGGAGAGAGAGAGACAGGCAAACCCCAAATATACAGCAGCAGGCGTCAGGGTCGGGATCGAACCCACGACTTCCTGTAAACCAGGTGAGGTAGTTAACATCTTACCACGGAGAGAGAGACACGCAAACTCCAAATATACAGCAGGCGTCAGGGTCGGGATCGAACCCACGACTTCCTGTATACCAGGTGAGGTAGTTAACGTCTCACCACGGAGATACGAGGGCTTCCAGGCATATTTATGACCATTTGCCCTCTCATTGTGTGCAATAACAGCCCGTGTGATGAATTTGGGAAACTTTTTCACATCATGAATATATGAATAAGTATAGACGTGTAAGTCACGTGTGACTTTGTTTTTGCATTCATCTGTGCCTCGATACTGTTGTGTAGGTGGTGTGCATATTATTTTTTTCTGTCTACAGCTTACGTTTGGGTCTGATGGAGCAAAGGCAGTCAGCACAGCTCGGTACGGCAAGGCAACAATGCGACCAGTGTGGATACAGCACGGAGCGGACTGGAAATTTGACACAGCACCAGAGAACACACACAGGAGAGAAACCCTTACAGTGCACTGTGTGTGACGAGGCATTTGCACAGTCATCAGATTATAAAACACCAGAGAACACACACAGGAAAGAAACCCTTCAAGTGCAGTGTGTGTGGGAAGGCATTTGCATGGCCATCTGCTCTTCAGATCCACCAGAGAACACACACAGGAGAGAAACCCTTTAAGTGCTCTGTGTGTGGGAAGGCATTTCCACAGTCATCAGATCTTAAAAACACAAGAGAAACACACAGGAGAGAAACCCTTCAAGTGCAATGTGTGTGGGGAGGGATTTTCTCAGTCATATAATCTTAAAAGACACCAGAGAACACACACAGGAGAGAAACCCTTCAAGTGCAGTGTGTGTGGGAAGGCATTTTCACAGTCATCTCTTATAAAACACCAGAGAACACACAGGAGAGAAACCCTTCAAGTGCAGTGTGTGTGGGAAGGCATTTGCACGTTCATCAGATCTTAAAAAACACCAGAGAACACACGGGAGAGAAGCTCTTCAAGTGCAGTGTGTGTGGAAAGGCATTTGCACAGTCATCAGATCTTAAAAGACACCAGAGAACACACACAGGAGAGAAACTCTTCAAGTGCATTCTGTGCGGGAAGGCGTTTTCAGATTCTTCCAATCTTCAAGTACACCAGAGAACTCACACAGGAGAGAAATCCTTCAAGTGCACTCCGTGCGGGAAGGCATTTGCACAGTCAGCACATCTTCAAAGACACCAGAGAACACACAAGCATCAGAAGATCCACAAGGAGCGGAGTCTGAAATCAGCTTGTGAAAGTCAAAGTGCTGCAATGAGCCCATCCCTTGTGAAACAAGAACCGGAAGAAAATCCCAGCTTGGACACTTTTAAAGGTATCAAGGTGAAATATGAAGAGGTGAAGTTGGAATGTGAAGAAGTGATGGTGAAGAGTGAAGATGAAGATTAAATTCCAAAATGGGACCTTCACATGGATGGAGGCAACGTGAAGCAGGAGGAGAATTCTGACTGTGAGGCAGAGCGAAGCAACTCCCAGCAGTTTGTGGAAGTGGAGGTGTGGGTGGACTTCCTCCGAGACAACACGAAGTCAAATGGAGACCCGGTAGATGTTTAAGCCAGAGACAATGTCGCTCCAATAGATGCACCTTTGTCACAGGCCTTTAATGACAAGAATGTGAAGTTGAACACTCAGTTCCTAGGTTCAACCTGCAGGGTAAGAGCGGCCAGTCTTTGTGGACCTGTGTGTTGGGTAGATCTCTAACCAGGAGCGAGAGCCAAAAGCTCCAAGCATTCACGATGTTCTCATAATAATTGATTTTACATGGTGCTGACTTAATCCGCTCAGCAACTCGGAGTTTTGTATCGTACCTCGTCTCAAACACTCGAAACATCCCCAAGTGGCAGCTGCCCCTGTGTGGCACAAGATGGTGGCCCTGCACCGGCCTGCGTGTGGACAAGAGCCTGTCAGTGGGGAGCGATGATTGATGTGTCATCTCAGCTGTGTCGTTTGTAGGTAATGTTTAGAATTTGCTACATTTTTGACCCAGACGCCAGCATGCAAAGGCCTACTCGTTTTGAATTGCAATTGTGTGTTTCACATCCACTGTTCAGTAGAGGGTGCATTCTTTAAATAGCTCCTTGTTAATAAGATGTTATCTAAACTAAATTGTTCAATTTTGGAAGAACGTAATCAACCAGGTAGGGTGTTGACTGTTGTGTTGGCCGACTCTGTGTTGTGTTGCATTATATTTCTAAGTTCACTATGTTTTCTCATTCACTTGTTGCACCTGATGATGGTTGCTTGTATTCCAATCGAAACGTCGTATTCTGTTATTTAATTTATTTCTCCGTGACTTTACCGATGCAGTAAGTTTCACTGCAGTTATTCAATTTTGTCAATATGCCTGTCAGTAGTTTAGAATGAATACTTGTCTGATTGTGCGCGTACATTGAACATTTTGTCTGAGGGTCAAACATCGAATAAGTGATGTTGGGGCAAAGTGTGTGTGTGTGTTTGTAAGTAGCCTGTAGAGATTACTCAGGTTAGACCCGTTATTCTTGTGATACAGCTCAAAGGGTACTTTTGTGTTTCAAGGAAGTATCTGCCTCTGGAGTAGGGAGCATGCAATAGGGAGCACGCTCGGATCATCCACAGTTACAAGGCGTACCGCTTAAACGCTACACGTAGAGGAGATACATTCTCTACAACACGAATTATAATTTTGTATTACGTGTTGACAGAGACTTTGTCAAACTAGGACGATAAATGCTCCTTGTTGATTCACGTCTGGAGGTTCATAACCGTGGGTTGAAGCAAGCCCGGCTGCTGTTGAGACGCTGTCACCAATAAGGGTCCATAGGTGGCTTGCACTGAATCAATGATGCACTCCCAGAAGGCCGTGATGGTTATAGTTTAAAACATTCCTTTCGTGGAGAGATCGATAAATGAAATATGTAAAGTCTGAATTCTTTCATAGCAAGGAGGTAATTTTAAGAGCACATTTAAAATGCATTTTTTTTACAATTTTGTGTTCAGTTACAAGGCAGAGCACATCGAGTAGATACATTCTACCCAACGCTAATTAGGATTTTGTATGACGTCTTATGTTGGTGAACTAGGACAAGAAATGTTCCTTGCTGATGAACGTCTGGATGTTGACAACCGTGGGTAGAAGCGAGCCCTGACTGCTGTTGAGACATCGTGCACAAGAACCGGTCCACAGCTGCCTCGCACTGAGTCACTGCTGCACTAGTCATGGACTCGCACAAGGCCGTGGGATTTATATTTTGTGTAAAACGTTCCTTTGTTTCGTGGAGAGACCGATTAAATGAAAGACGTCTCGTCTGCTGATCTTGTTCATATCTGTGTACATCGATGTCCCACATTGCTTACCACATTTAAATGTTAGTTTTGGAGCTTTCGTGACTGCAGGAATTATTCTTTGGTTCTTTCGGTAAAGTCACGTCTAAAGATAAAATAATAAATTGAATAATAGCATATTACGACGTTTCGATTGCAAACAAGCAATCATCATCAGGCATAAAAGAAATAGCAACAAAAATCTAACTAGAAAACTATAGACAGACACACAAGCAGACAGACATCACAAGGACACACAGAGAGAATACATCGGCACAAAGAGAGAGGTCGTTTCTGTGACGGGGCCTTAAATATAGATCTGTTGATTGGTGTCTGTCTATAGTTTTATGGTTAGATTTTTTATTTTTTATACCTGATGACGATGCTTGTGTTGCAATCGAAACGTCGTATGCTTTTTAAATTTATTATTTTATCTTTTTACGTCACTTTCGAAAGAACCAAAGAGTCATTCTGC
>NW_026891247.1:0-38971 GCF_015708825.2 Lethenteron reissneri | reverse complement strand
GATGATGTAATGCAGCGATACCCGCAATTGCCCCTACAGGCCGCCAGGTGTCACCCTGTCACTACACGAATTAAGAGATCAAAGAGGAGGCACGTGAACGACAAACAATTATGGGAAAGACACAGATCGTCGGGGAAAAAATTAACCCGTAAAAACTACGTTTTTCACTATAAATCCTTTATATGCGTGGCGGCTAGTGTCCTCTCGTCCTCTGGCTTGAGATGGCTGCCACCTATGGGTCAGATGATTGCATGCCACCATTAAGCAATTGGTAATTGAATATAATTTATTTTTCCCTAAAAAGTGTAAAATTTTGGAAAAATGTTTTCACGAAAATAAATTGTCACGCACAACGAGGTCTGTGTGCAAAAATGTCAGCTCGATTGGATCACGGGAAGTGGGTTAAAAAACTACCGAAAGATTTGCACGGTCGTAAGCGCGCAAGCAAGTGAACTTAATATAAAGGATTAAAAAAATCTAAAGTGTTAAAACCGACAGGGGAGCGAGCGGTGAACGCCGTGAGAAAACCCCCAACGAGACACGAGAGACAAACGTCGAGATCCCGAGCGGAGGAGGCCGTGCCAGCGAACACGACTAAGACGCAGTGGGAGGAGGTGGTGGAAGAATCGGCGGCGGCGTCGTCGACGTTGAGAAGTCGCCGCGGCGTGTGGAGGCCACCGCCACCGCGGACGAGAAACTGTGCGGGGGGAGAGGAGGCAGAGCGAGGTGACGGTGAAACACCCGTCACCGTAACGGTGAAACACCCGTCACCGTGACGGTGAAACACCCGTCACCGGGCAGAGGCCTCGTTGGGGCCGTGAGAAGTGCCAAAGTGATCTTCTTGGTTTTCGGTAAAGTCACGTAGAAAGGAAATAATAAAATAATAAAAATAAAACATAATAAAATAATTCTCACGACGTTTCGGCCACAACGCAAGCAGCCGTCCTCAGGTGAAGAACAGGTCTGTCGAGGCGACAGCATCTGAGGACGGCTGCTTGCGTTGTGGCCGAAACGTCGTGAGAATTATTTTATTATGTTTTATTTTATTATTCTATTACTTCCATTCTACGTGACTTTACCGAAAGAACCAAGAAGATGAATCCCTGCAGTCACGAAAGCTTTACATCGAAAGGCCAAAGTGGCCGTGACGTTTGTACCGCTCGCCTCTCGTTCTGTGTTTCTATTTTACCGGGAAAGGCCCCTGCCGGAGCTGCTGTTCGACGCTTTTTTCGGAAGCGTCCCGGCCACCGCAAACGACGGCTCGACAAAGCGGTTAGTGCCATCATCAACATCATCACGTCTCCCCAGTGCTAGCGATGTTCACTACACACCAACCGGGTACTCATTTGAGGCCGAGTCGACCTAGGAGAGGCCCAGGACCAGTTCAGAAAATCGTCAGGAAGAGGGGCCTCTGGCACAAGATTATTCAATACAATTTTCATTCGTGATTTTGTCGTGATTAATCGAAGGTGGAGGGGTGACCAGCCCCTCGTACCCATCCAGAGCCCCCATTTAGCCGCTGTGGTGGTTACAAACGCCATGAAGGGAAAGGCCAATTTAAATTGGCCCTCCCCCCACGGCACTGCCCACCACAGCGTTCCAGTCCGGCACCACGAGGAGGTAGGGGGTTGTTCTTTTGCTTCCCACACAACAACAACAACAACCGCCATTGGCCACTAAGTGGCGGTGACGTCACCACGATGTTTGTGCCAGGCCATGTGCACCTTGAGGCCACGTGAAGTGTCGAACGCCCGCTGGCAGGAGGTCACGGGGCAGACCCAGGTGCCTACGGGTCGACTAACTGAGATGACCGAGATGACTGGCTGATGCACCACCTGTGCCCCCTACTGTGCCAACTTGCTGTGCTTTAGCCACCCGGCGCTCACACACACGGACGCACGCACACACAGACACACGCACACACGCACGCACAGACACACGCACAGACACACAGACACACGCACAGACACACGCACACACGCACACACGCACACACAGACACACGCACACAGACACACGCACACACGCACACACGCACACACACCACACACACACAGACACACAGACACGCACACACACACAGACACACACACACAGACACACACACAGACACACACACACAGACACACAGACACACACAGACGCACCTGTAGTGCGGCGCGTCGGTGACGGCGGTGACGAGCTGGGTGAACGAGGGCCTGCAGGAGCTCTCCGCGTGCCAGCAGCTCAGCATGAGGCGACGGAGACACATGGGGCATCCCATGGGACGTGGCAGTCGCCAGCCACCTTCCACTGCCTCCAGCACCTGGGGGCACACAGAGACCCATAGACTACTCATAGAGACCCACAGACTCACCACACAGAGACTCACAGACTCACCACACAGAGACCCACAGACTCACCACACAGAGACCCATAGACTCACCACACAGAGACCCACATAATCAACACAGAGACCCATAGACTCACCACACAGAGACCCACAGACTCACCACACAGAGACCCACAGACCCGCCACACAGAGACCCACAGACTCACCACACAGAGACCCACAGACTCACCACACAGAGACCCGCAGACTCACCACACAGAGACCCACAGACCCGCCACACAGAGACCCACAGACTCACCACACAGAGACCCACAGACTCACCACACAGAGACCCACAGACTCACACAGAGATCCACAGACTCACCACACAGAGACCCACAGACTCACACTACAGGGCTGCTGGTGCTGAACTCACGTCCCGGTTGCTCATGTCCCAGTATGGCCGCTCGCCGTGTGTCATCACCTCCCACATGACGACGCCGTAGCTCCACACGTCGCTTGCCGACGTGAACCTGAGCTGGGAAATCGCCTCCGGGGCGGTCCAGCGGATGGGGATCTTCCCCCCCTGGGGGACATTCACAATTTGATTTCGCCCTCGGCTTTCGCGGCCGATGTCGTCAGTACGCGGCGAAGGGTTTGGTATTAGGTTTTGACCCTTTCAACTGGTACAAAACTGACACCTTTATACAAGGCATCATGTTTGCAATAACCACAACACAAGCAGTCAAAATGCAAACAAAAAGAAACAACTCTGGTAATGATATGCACTGTCCTCGAAGCTGATTGGTCCACACCCGAGACAGCTTTTCTTAGAGTCTAGTCTCCATTGGTGTTGGACCAGATTGCGCCAAAAGGCGCACAACTCAAAGACAGCGCACTATCAGAGTATTGAGAGCTCGGGGTGAAGCATTACACTATGAGACTTCTCCTTTACCAGTGGCAAAATAAATTATTAGGTTTTTACCCTTTCAACTGGTACAAAACTGACACCTTTCTCCACCCACCTTTACCCGGGTGGTGTACACCGCCTCGGAGTGGTCGTCCGGCAGAAGCATCCGCGAGAGTCCGAAGTCGGACACCTTGCACGTGAGCTCGCCGCTGACGAGCACGTTGCGGGCGGCCAGGTCTCGGTGCACGTAGCCCACGCGGGACAGGTGCCGCATGCCGCATGCCACGTCCCGCAGCATCCCCACCAGCTGGGGCAACAGCAAGTCGCCCTTCTTCTTCTACCACGTGGTCCAGGCCAGAGGGCGGGGAGGCGGGAGGAGGGAGAGGGGGGGGAGGAGAGGGGGAGAGGGGGGAGAGGGGGGAGAGGGGGAAGGGAGGAGGGAGGAGGGGGGAGAGGGGGAGAGGGGGGAGAGGGGGGAGAGGGAGGGAGGGGAGAGGGAGGAGAGGGAGGAGAGGGGGGGGGAGGAGGAGGAGGGGAGAGGGAGGAGGGGGAGAGGGAGGGGGAGGAGGAGGGGGAGAGGGGGGAGAGGGGGGGGAGGGGGGAGAGGGAGGAGAGGGGGGAGAGGGGGGAGAGGGAGAGGGAGGAGAGGAGGAGAGGGGGGAGAGGGGGGAGAGGGGGGAGAGGGGGGAGAGGGGGGAGAGGGGGGAGAGGGAGGAGAGGGGGGAGAGGGGGGAGAGGGGGCAGAGGGGGGGAGGCGGAGGCGGGAGGGAGAGGGGAGAGGGGAGGGAGAAGGGGGGAGAGAGGGTGAGAGGGAAGGGAGGAGGGGGGAGGAGAGAGGGAGGAAAGGGGGGAGAGGGAGGAGAGGGGGAGAGGGAGAGGGAGGAAAGGGGGGGAGAGGGAGGAGAGGGGGGAATGAGGAGGGGGGGGAGGAGGCGATGAGGAGGAGGCGGCCTGGGTGACGTTGCTGCTGGTGCGGCCGTCTGGAACGCTCTTCCAGGAGCTGCGAGGTGCTTTTTACGTAATCGTTATCGTCACCGTCGAGTTTGACAAACTAATTTGTTTAGAACTGCCGCTTGTTGTGTTGGTTTGCCCCCCGCCCCCCAGCGCCAGTTGGCTACGTAAGGTGCAAAGGAAGTTTGATGCACACGCGTGCAGTCATCACCGCAAGCGGAGCCCCGGTTAGTAGGAACTACGGCACACAACAACAACACAACAACACAACAACAACACAACAACAACACAACAACAACAACACAACAACAACAACACAACAACAACACAAACAACACAACACAACAACACAACACACAACAACAAACACACAACACAACAACAACAACAACGCCACCGTTTGCTCTTCATGTTGTGGACAGTTACAGACACAACCGCTGAGTGTTGTGAGGCTGCAACGCACGCTGATCGCACCACTTGGCATTGCCACTTCTTACCCTGAGGAACACATCCAAGGAATGGTTTTCCATGAATTCGGTGATGATCATGACGGGTTTACCTTCGTCGAGAGGGCAAGAAAAGCAGACGTTAGCAATCCACGCAAAGCATTCACGACTAATACCGCAACATCATCACAGGGTCACGTACGCACCTTGTATTGCTGCCAAGATGCATCGCTGTGTTTTCATAACACGAACTTTCAGAGGTACGAACAAACCTGTTCGTACGTCCGGTTGCCCGTCTGAACCGAGAGTTGTAAGTTCAACCACCACACGCAATAGATGGTGGTGGTGGCATCTACATCTGCAGAGCGTGAAGAACCAGTGGCATCTACATCTGCAGAACGTGAAGAACCAGTAGTGTAATGTGCAGTGTGTATAGTGTAGTGTATAGTGTAGTGTATAGTAGTGTAGTCTATGGTAGTGTATAGTGTAGTGTATAGTGTAGTGTATAGTGTATAATAGTGTAGTGTATAGTGTAGTGTATAGTAGTGTATAGTGTAGTGTATAGTGTAGTGTATAGTAGTGTATAGTGTAGTTTAGTAGTGAAGTGTATATGTAGTGTATGTAGTGTATAGTGTAGTGTATAGTGTAGTGTATAGTAGTGTAGTGTATAGTGTAGTGTAGTAGTGAAGTGTATAGTGTAGGTTATAGTGTAGTGTATAGTGTAGTGTATGTAGTGTATAGTGTAGTGTATAGTGTAGTGTATAGTGTAGTGTATAGTGTAGTGTATGTAGTGTATAGTGTAGTGTATGTAGTGTATAGTGTAGTGTATAGTGTAGTGTATGTAGTGTATAGTGTAGTGTATAGTGTAGTGTATAGTGTAGTGTATAGTTGGAGAGCAATCCACAACATTTCCCATCCGCGTGCGGTGACGTTTCACCGGTGATCACGACAACGGGCTTCACCAGCCGCACAGCCAGCGACGTAACAGACTCGCCGGTGTGACTTTGTTTTAAACTGCGTAGAAGGGACGTTCTCTGCAGCAGCTCACTCTTGGTGACGACGCCCTCCAGGCGGACGATGTTGCGATGGTCGAACGGCCCATGACGCTCGCCTCGCACAGGAAGTCTTGCTGCTGCTGCTCGTCGGATCTGCCCTTCAGCGTCTTGACGGCCACGCTCACCGTCGCTGCCCCTCCGCTGCTGCCCTCACGCTTCAGGTATCCGATGCGCACCTGCCAAACTCTCCTGCGGGCCAAGGGGTCAAAGGCAGTGGGTAGCACAAGTTCAAAAAAGTTCAAAGTTCATGTATTAGGTAGACCCCGCGTGTTTATGTAGATGCAGCCCCGACGCATTGTCGAGGCTGGTGGTTGCAGCGACAGAGTCAATCACGCCCGGCCGTTCTTTTGTCTCTCCCCCCCCCCCCCCCAGCGCTGATGGATCTGTACACACTGCACCAATCAGTGCTCACTTGTCAGGCTGGGTTGACCTCGGTTCAAGTTCATGTATTAGGTGTGGCCCTGTGAGCCATTCGGCTCTTGATCGGGGTGCAACCCGCAACAAACAAAGAACAGAAACGTGAACAAGGAAAACATCTTAAAGGGACTAAGTGCAAACAGGTCCACACCCGAGACAGCTTTCTTAGAGCCTAGTCTCACATGGGTGTGGATCAATCAACTTCAAGGACAGTGCCTACATTATCAGAGTTGTGTTTTTTTGTTTGCATTAAAGCTGCAGGTATTGTCGCCTATGCAAACATGACTCCTTGTAAAAAAGGTGTCAGTTTTGTTGCCAGATAGAAGGGTAAAACAAAATTATCATATTTTTTACTGGCAAATGAGGTTGCAAATGGTGTAGATGTGCGTTACTAGCTTCCAAAAGCAAACAGTTTCTCCCGCTCGTCCGCCATTTGTTGTCAACGTGGACCAGGCGATCTGCAGAGCCCTGGAAGGCACAACATTTCTCGCAAATTCTCAGCGGCGCGGTGTCAACATTCTTTTTGAAGTTGGCGCCCTGCGAGTAAGTTCTAGTTGACGGGTACCACGACGGTACAGACGTGTCTGCCCCTCCCGTTCACCTGACTCCGATGACGTGTCCGAGTTTGATCGCGAAGCGTCGATTTCCTTGGCGAACTCGCGGGAGAGCGTCATGGGCAAGTCGTAGTCGTGTGGGCGATGTAGAGCCTGAACCCGGCATCTTCACTGTGGGGGGGCGACGGGACATTAACCCGGACACGGCGGTGTGAGAGTGTGTGTGTGTTGCAGGCGTGGTGTGAGTGTGAGTGTGTGAGGGGTGGTGTGAGAGTGGTGAGGGGGGGTGTGTGTGTGGTATGTGTATATGTGTGTATGGCATGTGTGTCTTGTATGTGTGTGTATGTATGTGTGTGTATGTGTGTATGTGTGTGTATGTGTGTGTGTGTGTATCTGTATATGTGTTTGTATGTATGTGTGGTGTGTATGTGGTGTGTCTGTGTGTGTGTATGTGTATGTATGTGTGTATGGTGTGTATGTGTGTGTATGTATATATATGTATATATATGTGTGTATATATGTGTGTGTATGTGTGTGTGTATGTGTGTATGTGTAAGTATGTATGTGTGTATATATGTGTGTGTATGTGTGTGTGTATGTATGTATTGTGTTGAGTGTGTGTATGTATGTGTGTGTGTATGTATGTGTGTATGTGTGTATGTATGTGTGTATGTATGTGTGTGTAGTATGTGTGTGTGTATGTATATATATGTGTGTATGTATGTGTGTATGTGTGTATGTATGTGTATGTATGTGTGGATAGTATGTGTGTATGTATGTGTGTGTGTATGTATGTATGTGTATGGGTGTATGTGTTGAGTGTGTTGAGTGTTGAGAGGTGGAGGAGCGTTCACCCCGCACGCTGTAGAAGCGAGGGTCGCGTCTCTTGGGGAGACTCCCACTTGCCCGGCAGTGACCGCACCTCCTTCAGACACAAGGCGACGCACGAAATCAGCAGCAGCAGTAGCAGCAGCAGTAGCAACATCAGCAGCAGCAGCAGCAACAGCGTAGCAGCAGGCAGCAGCAGCAGTAGCAGCAGCAACAGCAGTAGCAGTAGCAACAGCAGCAGCAGCATCAGCAGTAGCAACAGCAGCAGGAAGCAGCAGTAGCAGCAGTAGTAGTAGCAGCAGCAGCAGTAGCAGCAGCAACAACAGCAGCAGCAGCAGTAGCAGTAGTAGCAGTAGTAGCAGCAGCAGTAGCAGTAGCAGCAGCAGCAGTAGCAACAGCAGAGTAGCAGTAGCAACAGCAGTAGCAGCAGCATCAGGCAGTAGCAACAGCAGTAGCAACAGCAGCAGCAGTAGCAACAGCAGTAGCAGCAGCATCAGCAGTAGCAACAGCAGCAGCGTAGCAGCAAGCAGTAGCAGCACGCAGTAGCAACAGCAGCAGCAGTATCAGCAGCAGCAGCAACAGCAGCAGTAGTAGTAGCAGCAGTAGCAGTAGTAGCAGCAGCAGCAGTAGCAACAGCAGCAGTAGCAGTAGTAGCAGCAGCAGTTAGCAGCAGCAGTAGCAACAGCAGCAGTGTAGCAGCAGCAGTAGCAGCAGTAGCAACAGGCAGCAGCAGTAGCAGCAGTAGCAACAACAGCAGCAGCAGTAGCTAGCAGCGCAGTAGCAACAGCAGAAGCAGCACGCAGTAGCAACAGCAGCAGTAGCAGCAGCAGTAGCAGCAGTAACAACAGCAGCAGCAGTAGCAGCAGTAGCAACAACAGCAGCAGCAGTAGCGCAGCAGTAGCAACAGCAGAAGCAGCAGCAGAGTAGCAACAGCAGCAGTAGCAGCAGCAGCAGTAGCAACAGCAGCCGCAGTAGCAGCAGTAGCAACAACAGCAGCAGCAGTAGCAGCAGCAGTAGCAACAGCAGAAGCAAGCAGCAGTAGCAACAGCAGCAGTAGCAGCAGCAGTAGCAACAGCAGCAGTAGCAGCAGTAGCAAACAACAGCCAGCAGCAGTAGCAGCAGCAGTAGCAACAGCAGTAGCAGCAGCAGTAGCAACAGCAGCAGTAGCAGAGCACAGCAGCAGACATCAACGCCGCGTGAGTCGTGAAGAAGCGAGTTTCGCTCCGGAGATGATCAACACGGAGGGGCATGCCTCTCTGTGCAGCCCAAAACCACGTGGGCACACT
Organism: Lethenteron reissneri; assembly: GCF_015708825.2. Classification (NCBI taxonomy): domain Eukaryota; kingdom Metazoa; phylum Chordata; class Hyperoartia; order Petromyzontiformes; family Petromyzontidae; genus Lethenteron; species Lethenteron reissneri. The sequence continues at coordinate 30,213 of NW_026891247.1, read as the reverse complement.
CACAGCGCACACAACGCCTGTGTGTGACCCCCCCAGTGCCCCCCCCCCCCAGTGCCCCCCACCTCTTCTTGACGCATGATGAAAGAGGCAGCGATGAGCAGCAGACCCGCGAGGAGGGCGGACACCGCGGCGGCCCAGATGACCACTTGCTGCTCACTTCGCTGGGGGGGGGGAGCAAAACATCCTTTCATTACAGGGAAAAACACCACAACCACAACGACAATAACCACAAACACAACAACAAACCACAGAGCAAACACCCTACAACAACAACCACAACAACCACAACAGACAGGAGGGGTGGGGTGGTGTGGGGTAGTGGTTAGGTTGGTAGTGGGGGTTGGTGGTGGCGTAGTGGTTGAGTGGTGGTGGTGGTGGTGGGGTTGGATGTTGGGGTGGGTGGGTGGGGGTGAGGGTGGTGGTGGGGTTGGTGTTGGTTGGTGGTGGTGGGGTGGTGGTGGTGGTGGGTGGGTGGGTGTGTGGTGGTGGTGGTGGTGGGGGTGGTGGTGGTGGTGGGTGGGGTGGGGTGAGTGGTTGGTGGTGGTGGTGGGGTGGTGGTGGTGGTGGTGGTGGGTGGGTGGGTGGGTGGTTGGTGGTGGTGGGTGTGGTGGTGGTGGGGGTGGTGGGGTGGGTGTTGGTGGTGGTGGGGTGTGGTGGTGGTGGGTGGGTAGTGGGTGGTGGTGGTGGATGGTGATGGTGTGGTGGGTTGGTGGTGGTGGTGGTGGTGGTTGGTGGGGGGTGGGTGGGTAGTGGGTGTTGGTGGTGGTGGGTGGTGGTGGTGTGGGTTAGTAGTAGTGGTTGGTGGTGTTGGTGGTGGTGGGGTTGGTGCTGGTTGGTGGTGGTGGTGGTAGTGGGGGTGGTAGTGGTGGTGGTTGGGTGGTGGTGTGGTGGGGTTGGTGCAGGTGGTGGTGGTTGGTGGTGGTGGTGGTGGGGTTGGTGCAGGTTGGTGGTGGTTGGTGGTGGTGGTGGTGGGGTGGTGCAGGTGGTGGTGGTGGTGGTGGTGTGGGGTGGTGGTGTGGTGGTGGTGTGGTGGTGGTGGTGGTGGTGGGGTGGTGCTGGTTGGTGGTGGTGGTGTGGTGGTGGTGGGTGGGTGGGTGGGGGTGAGGGTTGTGGAGGGGTTGGTGGTGGGTGGTGGTGGTGGTGGTGGTGGGTGGGTGGGTGGTTGGTGGTGGTGGTGGTGGGTGGGTAGTGGGTGCTGGTGGTGGTTGGTGGTGCAACTCACGTTCGCGAGACGTGTGGAAGTGGAGTGTGGGGCTGTAGTCCCGTAGCCGGCGGCGTGCGAGCGCGAACCCGCAGCGAGTAGCCCGCCGCACGACGGAGCCCCCCCACCGTCACACGCGGCGCTGCAGAGCAGCCGCATCAACTCAGCCTCGCGTCAGTGTCAGCGTCGTCATCAGTGTCAGCGTCAGTGTCGTCATCGTCATCCTGGTGGGGGGGGGACAGATGGGGGGGGTGCAGATGGGGGGGGACAGATGGGGGGGGTGCAGATGGGGGGGGGACAGATGGGGGGGGGGACAGATGGGGGGGGGCAGATGGGGGGGTTACAGATGGGGGGGTACAGGATGGGAGGGGGCAGATGGGGGGGGTGCAGATGGGGGGGTTACAGATGGGGGGAGGCAGATGGGGGGGGTGCAGGATGGGGGGGGTTCAGACTAATCCCACAGAGACCATTGAACTCGGGGTCACCTGGTTCACGGGATGATGATGTTGTTGTTGAAACTCTGCTGCCCTCCACTTGCTAATGCAAAGACAAGATCCCCCGTGTAGTGTCAGCAGACTGTAGGGGCAAGTGCTGTTAGCGAGTAGCACCAATGAAGGCCGGCACGGCACACGAGGGGGTGGGTGGCCAGCACCACGCCCGGCCGCCTTTGTATCCGCAGTGGCGATGTTTACACACCGCACCGGGAACTCATTTGAGGCTGAGTCGACCTAGGGGAGACCCAGGACTCGTTGAGATAATCGTAGCCGTTAGCGGGAATCGAACACACGGACACACGCGCACGGACACACGCGTGTACATTCATACGCACGCAAGTAAAATCGACAATTGTACCTCTTCGTAGCATGTGACTTCGTAGTCCAGAATGAAGCCGTTGGGCTGCTCTGGCTCGAGCCAGGTCACCAGGACGGAGTCTTCCGAGACGATCCCCGCCTGGACACGCACCACGGGGGGGGACGGGGCTGTGGGCACATCCAGGACGTGATCACGTGGTACCTCGTTCGCTTGCCCGGAGGCCTCATACACACACACACATATACACACACATCACCACACACACATACACACATACACACACATACATTCATACACACACATACATTCATACACACACATACATTCATACACACACATACACACACACACATACACACCACACACATACACATACATACACAAAGATAAAGATCCCCCATATAGCCTTAACAGACTGTAGGGGCCCGGAGCGAGTGGCCCACGCACGCCCCGGCCACCTCGACAGCGCCCACCGCCCGTCGCCGGCGGCCGGCGCGTCGGGGAACGCGGCGAGTCCGAGCGCCAGCGCCGGGCGCAGGCCTGTGGAAGAGTCGCACGGACAGCAGCCTGGGCGCAGGCCCCCGTGTCGCGGAACGCCAGGCGGAGGCCGCCCCGGGAGAGGGGCCCCACGTCGCACGACGCCGTGGTCTCCCCGGCCTCCGACCTGTCCCAGCCGACCGAGTCGACCTTGGAGAAGAGCCGCCGCTCGTCGTCCGCGAAGACGCCGGCGGGGGACGTCTCCGGTGTCGTCCGACTCACGGTAGTAAACTTCCAGCGCGTCGCTGACGCAGCCGCTGCCGGCGGGTGGCGGCGGGTGGCGGTGGTGGCGGTGGTGGCGGTGGTGGCGGTGGGTGGCGGTGGGGGGGAGGAGGAGAGGGAGGCCCCGGGGGCAGCGGCGACGGAACGGAAAGCGGACCTCGAGGAAGACGCGGAGAGCGTCGCCACGCGGGACCCAGTCGGTGCGCAGCCACTTGTCCTGGCGGGGCGCGGCGGGGCCGCACTGCGCCTGGTACAAGCGCCGGGGGCCCTGGCCACTCGCGGGCTGCCACTGCCGTCGTGGTGAGGGGGGAGGGAGTGGGGGGGGTTGGGGGAGTGTGGGGGGGGGGAGTGTGGGGGGGGAGTGTGGGGGGTGTGCGGGAGTGTGGGGGGGAGTTGGGGAGGAGTGTTGGGAAGGAGTGTGGGGGGGAGTGTGGGGGGGAATGTGGGGGGAGAGTGTGGGGGGGAGTGTGGGGGGGTAGTGTGGGGGGGGAGTGGGGGGAGAGTGTGGGGGGGAGTGTGTGGGGGCAGTGTGGGGGGAGAGTGTGGGGGGGGGGAGTGTGGGGGGAGTTGGGGGGGTGATTTTTTTTGTGAGTGGAATTGGAAGACGGTGAGTTTGAGGCGTGCTTATCATGAATCTGTATTTATTTAATCTTCACTTAAAGCTTTCGTGACTGCAGGAGTTGATATTATTTGGGGTCTAAAGCATTATAACGTCAATCCTAACACTATAACAGCATTCCCGGTATTGTAAGAACATAAACGAACTGACAGACAATGCTTCTTCAAGTACCACAATGACCAGATTCACTGAGACCCTGAGTGTGCCTCCATTGTGTACTCTGTGTGACGGCTGACACCCCTTAACTTCCTGGTCACGTGACCAAACTCAACACCATATCAGGAAGTTGCTGTGTAAGCACGCCCCCATATCTGCCGCGGGGCAGAACAAGAAACACGGATTCTTTGGGGTCTTTCGGCAAAGTCACGTAGAACAAGTAAATGTACCATCGGGAGAAAAAAGATCGGGATAGCCGCTGAGGCAGGCTGTTTCAAAAGTTTCAAATGAGTGTAGCCCAAGGGTCAAGTGATAAATGTCCCTACAGAAGCGTTGTAGGAGAAAACATTTATTACAAAATCTATTAAATGAAGTAGAACGTGTTGTCTATATTTATTTAAAGTCGCGAATTTTAAATACGACGTCACATTTCTCAACCCCCCTCGTCACGCATCGTCACAAAAGTGTGACCCCGCCCTCCCCCAGGTGCGTGACGTCATTTATGGACGCCCCCCCCCCCCCCTCGAACATCCACAGAAGTTTCGTGGCCTCTCGACTCCTCCTCACCCCGTCAGGAGGGAAGGCGACCCAGCCGAGGTCTCCCTGCACCGTCTCCGTGTCGAGCATGTCCACTGCGGGGGAGAGACACGCACACACAGAGACACACACACACACAGACACACACACAGACACACAGACACACACACAGACACACACACAGACATACAGACACACAGACATACAGACACACAGACACACAGACACACACGCGGACACAGACACACAGACACATAGACAGACACACACAGACACACACACAGAGACACACACATAGACACACACACAGACACACACACAGACACACAGACACACACACAGACACACACACAGACATACAGACACACAGACATACAGACACACAGACACACACGCGGACACAGACACACAGACACACAGACACATAGACAGACACACACAGACACACACAGAGACACACAAACACAGACACACAGACACACACGCGGACACAGACACACACACACAGACACACACACAGAGACACACAAACACAGACACACACAGACACACGGACAGACACACACACAGACACACACAGAGACACACAGACACACACACACACGTACACACACTCACACGTACACACACACACGTACACACACACACACGTACACACACACACGTACACACTCACACAGAGACACACACACACAGAGACACACACACACGTACACACACACACACGTACACACACACACGTACACACTCCGTCTCGGCGAACGAGTTGACGAGACACGCAGGGTAACGAGAGAGACACGCGGGAGGAGCCTTGAAAGAGCCATCGTTGAGCGGAGCCACACACACAGAGAGAGAGAGAGCCGCGTCGTTTCGTGTTTTTGCTTTACCCTCGTGAGCTGCGGACACCGCGAAGACGGCGGCGATGCAAACGGCGGCGAGGAGAGATGGAGCCAGTCTCATACAGCTGCTGCTGCTGCTGTGCAGGAGGGGGAGGGAGGGTGCGGAGAGAAATCCTGGGGCCATGCTGCTGCTGCTGCTGGTGGTGGTGGTGCTGGTGGTGGTGGTGCTGGTGGTGGTGGTGCTGGTGGTGGTGGTGCTGGTGGTGGTGCTGGTGGTGCTGGTGGTGGTGGTGCTGGTGGTGCATGGATCAGCTCGGTTCACCAACGCTCCGCTTCTACGAGAGTGACGGGAAACCGAGATGATTTCAATGAATGTGGGATGTGAGCGAGTGAGCGAGTGGGTGGGTGGGTGGAGTTGTGTGGTGCACTATTAATGATTGACCCGCCTAGAGAGCACACGGGTGAATGATTGACCCTGGCAGGAGTGGATGTTTGTCGAGGGGCTTTCGGCTCCCCTCCTCCCACCTCCATCCCTCCATTCAAAATCACGAGGTGCTGCTCGCTAACAGCACTTGCCCCTAGCGTCCGTTAAGGCTATACGGGGGGATCGTTGTAATGTATCTGTAGCTGTTTTATGAATGGTACAAGACTGTGTTACGTGGATGTATACGATGCGATGTACTTACCATGTTATAGACGTTGTACAATGTGTGTTCGTGCCGCTATAGGCTCTACATTGATGCTCTTGGGTTCTGTCGTTAAAGTCACGTAGGTAAAAAATAAAATAGAAAATAAATTATATTTTTTAGTTTTTTTAAAATACTAATTTTCTTTCTATTATTATTTCAAGAAATGTTTTTATTTCTTTATTTTTCACCTACGTGGCTTTATCGAAAAAACCCAAGAGTATGAATCCTTGCAGTCACGAAAGCTTCAAATCTAGAATGTACATCGATGCATTGTACAATTAAGTTGTAATACATATAAATTATCCTCTGCATATTCACGATACGTTGGTGTTGTTAACAGATATCCCACTGTAACACAAACTTAAATATGGGATCATACACGACTCTGTGTACATGTGCACACGTATGTACAATTATGCGCGTGTGTGTGTGTGAATGAGCGTGTGTTCTATTAGGGAGCGGTGGTGCAGCGGTTAGCGCTACGCTGCGCTACGAACCCGGCGACCCGGGTTCGATTCCCGCTCACGGCCAACACCGGTGACGATTATCTGAACCGGTCCTGGGCCTCCCCTAGGTCGACTCAGCCTCAAATGAGTACCTGGTGCGGTGTGTAGGGAGACAAAGGCGGTCGGGCGTGGTGCTGGCCACCCACCCCCTCATGTAACCGTTCCGGCCTTCATAGGTGCTCGCTAACAGCACTTGCCCCTACAGTCTGTTAAGGCTATACGGGGGATCTTTGTCTTTGTTCTATCACGCAGACTGCTGGCGGCACGCGCTGTGAGCGAGCGCCTGTCAAGGGCGTCACGGCGTCTCGTGTCTCTGTGTGTGTGCTCAGAACCACGCCCGGGTCGCCTTCACCCCCACCCAGGTGACGATGTCTTAGAACAACAATTTCAGGCCGAGTTGACCTAGCGGTGGCACAGGACGTGTTTTAGATTTTCACAAAGGTAGCCGGGCGTGGTGCTGGCCACTCCACACCCCCCCCCCCCTTTAGGGCCCTCGTTGACATTGTCCACCACTTGGCTACTCCACCCCCACGTCCAACTCCACCCACAGCCCACGCAGACTGTCAGGGCAGCGTGGTGCCTCTGCTGGAGGCTCTTGTGGCTAGAAACACGCACAGCCGTCTTTGTCTTCCTCGTGCTGATGCCACACACACAGTGACAAAGATCCCCCGTGTAGCCTTAACAGACTGTAGGGGCAAGTGCTGTTAGCGAGCACCTATGAAGGCCGGAACGGTACACGAGGGGGTGGGTGGCCAGCACCACGCCCGACCGCCTTTGTCTCCCCAGTGGCGATGTTTACACACCGCACCAGGTACTCATTTAAGGCTGAGTCGACCTAGGGGAGGCCCAGGACCGGTTCAGATAATCGTCACTGGTGTTAGCCGTGAGCGGGAATCGAACCCGGGTCGCCAGGTTCATAGCGCAGCGCGCTAACCGCTACACTACCGCAGACACACACAGACACACACACAGTCAGACACACACACCAGACACACAGACACAACACACACAGACACACACACAGCAGACACACACACACAGACACACACACACAGACACACACACACAGACACACACACACACAGAGACACACACACACACAGAGACACACACACACAGAGACACACACACACAGAGACACACACACAGAGACTTGTAGCGGCGACACACACCCAGCAGTGGTTGTGCGGAGGCTGAGACCGGCGTCCAGATCGTCAATGCAGATGCAGGGAGATTTCTTTTTTAATTTGTGAATCGTAACGAAAGGATTTTCGACTTAGAGGTTTCGTGACTGCAGGGATTCATCTTCTTGGTTATATTCGGTAAAGTCATCACGTAGAAGGGAAAAAATAAAATAATAAAAACAAAACATCATAAAATAATAGCTTTATTATGTTTATTTAAAAAAATATAATAATATAATTCTTTTATCATGTTTTAGTTGTATTATTTGATTATTTCCCTTGTAAAACAATTCTTTTATTATGTTGTATTTATTATTATATAACAATTTTACTATGTTTTATGTTTATTATTTTAATATTTCCCTTCTAAAATAATTATTTTATTATGGTTTTTAATATTATATAATTAATTTTATTATGTTTCCTTTTTATTAGTTTATTAGTTCCCTTCTAAAATTATAAATTTATGACGGTTTTTTAATTATATAACTATTTAGCTATTTTTATTATATTATTATTTCCCTTCTAAAATAATAATTGTATTATGTTTTTTCCCCTTCTACGTGACTTTACGGAAAGAACCAAGAAGATGAAAGGATTTCCCATAATTCTGAGCGAAACAATAGAGTTTATTTGCAGAATCTAGCAAAGCAAACACGCTTTCTGGCCAGAGATAAGAGCGTCCTTTCCACTCCCCACGCCACTCAGCCTGCACGCCGCTCGCTGTATTAGCGGAGGAACCACCACAGAGACAAAGATCCCCCGTCTAGCCTGTACTGACTGTTGGGGCAAGTGCTGCTAGCGAGTAGCACCTGTGAAGGCCGCGACGTGGCCACCGACACACCCGCCTTTGTCTCCCCAGTGTCGATGCTTCTAACACTTCGCACACATTTTACTCATTTTATGCCGAGTGGACCCTAGGGGGTCCCAGGGACACGCGCACACACGCGCGCGTGTTGCAGACCGGCTCCGTCTCGGCTCCGAGTCGTCACAGAGTCGATGTGCGGCTTGCAAATATTTGCTCGTCTTTAACGAACAATTTCTGTTTCATCGTCGTTCTGATCCCGCTGCTGCTGCTGCGATGCAATAAAACAAAGACGTTGCTTTGTACCCCCCCCCACGTAAAAAACATCGGAAGGTACATACGCACGTGTACGTGTGTGTCTGTACGCACATGTGTATGTGGGGAGCGGTGGTGCAGCAGTTAGCGCTACGCTATGAACCCTCTTGTGTGAAATTCGGGGAGTTTATGACCTTGATTACCCTCTTTCATGCCGTCTTTCCTTTGAATTGAGGTATGCGCGCATCTGTGGAAGTGTGGGGGCGTGTTCGTTCCACGTTGCCCCGTGTCTATTAAAAAAACAATATTATATATGATGGCAGAATAATTCTTTAAAAAAAATAATATTAAAAAAAATAAAAAGCGGGTACATACACAACACCAGGTGGGTCCAGACGCGTAATCCCCTGGGCGCCAGGCGCTGGGTTCCCAGGGGGTCCAGACGCTTAAGCCTCTGGGCGCCGCCAACGGGGGGGGGGGGGGCTGTGTGTGCTCTGTGGGATGTCTGGTGGCGCACACGGCCCCACCCCTCGTTGGGGACTGGGCATATAAGCGGAGCTCCCTGGACGATCGGGGCCAGTTGTAACTCAAGACCCAAGACCCACGACCAGCCATCTGAAGACCCTGGGATGCTGCGAGAGCCAGCGCTGGGACTCTGGAACTCCCGACGCTACGACCTTGTGAGGGCGAGTTCCGGAGCGTAGCCAGAGTAGAGTATCTAGGCTGTGTAGCTAGGCTGTGTACCTAAGCTGTAGCAGAGTATCAGGACTGTTGGAGTGTTGTATTGTAATAAAGAAGTTACCTCTACAAGTGTCTCCGGAACCTGTTACACCAGTAAGAGCATCAATACTGCAGCTGCTGCAGCTGCTATTACATTTCAAACCGACCATTTGAAATCCACGACGATTTCTCAGACTCCTACAATATTTCATCTTTCGTGTAAAAAAAAATCATTCTTGGAGCAGAAGAAGAAGGGACAGTCCACCATCAACCAACCCGCCCCCCACCACCACCACCTTGTAACGAAAAGGGCCCCCCACGACCCCAGAAGGAATGGAGTTGATGTGTGGCGAGGCAGCTGGCATCAAGAGGGCTTTAGTAGATCCCCACCTCCTGCAAGACAAGAGGGTTTTGTCCAACTTGCTGAGCTTGGAGGAGCGATACGTGCCCAGTGCGTCGTACTTCGAGTGCGGCGTGCAGACCGACATCCAGCCCTTCATGAGAAGGACGCTCGCCACGTGGATGCTGGAGGTAGCGTGGTGGCATCAACGTCAAACATCGCCATCAACATCATCACTATCATCATCATAACTATCATCATCATCACTATCATAATCATCACTATCACCACCACCACCATCATCACTATCACCACCACCACCAACATCATCACTATCATAATCATCACTATCACCACCACCACCATCATCACTATCATAATCATCACTATCACCACCATCATCATCATCACTATCACCACCAACATCACTATCATAATCATCACTATCATAATCATCATCACTATCACCACCACCATCATCATCACCACCACCATCATCATCACTATCATAATCATCACTATCATCATCATCACTATCACCACCACCATCATCATCACTATCACCACCAACATCATCACTATCACCACCACCATCATCACTATCACCACCATCATCACTATCACCACCATCATCATCACTATCACCAACATCATCACCACCATCATCATCACTATCACCACCACCATCACTATCACCACCATCATCATCATCACTATCACCACCACCATCACTAGGGTGAGTGAGTGGGTGGGATGGTGAGTGGGTGGGTGAGTGGGGGGGTGAGTGAGTGGGTGAGTGGGTGGGTGAGAGGGGGGGTGAGTGGGGGGGTGAGTGGGAGGGTGAGTGGGGGGGTGAGTGAGTGGGTGAATGGGTGGGTGAGTGGGTGGGTGAATGGGTGGGTGAGTGGGTGGGTGAGAGGGTGGGTGAGTGGGGGGAGTGAGTGGGTGGGTGAGAGGGGGGGGGGTGAGTGAGTCTGGGGGAGTGAGTGGGTGGGTGAGAGGGAGGGTGAGTGAGTGGGTGAGTGGGGGGGAGTGAGAGGGGGGGTGAGAGGGGGGGTGAGTGGGGGGGTGAGTGGGTGGGTGAGTGGGGGAGAGTGAGTGGGTGGGTGAGGGGGGGGGTGAGTGGGTGGGTGAGTTGGTGAGTGGGTGAGTGGGGGGGTTGAGTGAGTGGGGGGGTGAGTGGGTTCATAGCGCTCACGGCCAACACCAGTGACGATTATCTGAACCGGTCCTGGGCCTCCCCTAGGTCGACTCAGCCTCAAATGAGTACTTGGTGCGGTGTGTAAATATCGCCACTGGGGAGACAAAGGCGGTCGGGCGTGGTGCTGGCCACCCACCCCCTCGTGTGCCGTTCCGGTCTTCATAGGTGCTACTCGCTAACAGCACTTTCCCCTACAGTCAGTTAAGGCTACACGGGGGATCTTTGTCTGTGTGTGCACGTGTACATATTTGCCGCGAGTGATACATTAGTTAATGTCTGTATACTGTAGATGCAGGTAACGTGAAATAAAATATGCGCGTCGTTAATTGTGAACGTGAACACGTGTTTGTGTCTGTGTTAGTGATGTATTGTGTGTGTGTTAGTGATGTACGTTGTCAACATTAGTGGCTACACACGCGCACACACACAGCTACAGACAGTGCAGCAAACACGGCGTGGTTTGCATCTCCGTTGAACTCAAAAGGATAAAAAAACAACCTGGTACCGGTAGGAACCTCCTGGTTACACCAGCCCACAGGGGATTATTGTGTCCGTCGTGCAGGGAGGGGCTGGGTGGGGAGGGAGGGGAGGGGCTGGGTGGGGCTGGGTAGGGGGTGTGAGGGGTTGGGCTGGGTGGGGAGGGGCTGGATGGGGAGGGTTGGGTGGGGCGGGTGGGGAGGGGCTGGGGCTGGGTGGGGGGTTGGAGGAGAGGGGAGGGGTTGGGCTGGGTGGGGAGGGAGGGGCTGGGTGGGGAGGGGCTGGATGGGGAGGGTTGAGCTGGGTGGAGAAGAGAGGGTGGGGCTGGGTGGGGAGGGGCTAGGTGGGGAGGGTGGGGCTGGGTGGGGAGGGGAGGGTGGAGCTGGGTGGGGAGGGTGGGGAGGGTGGGGAGGGGCTGGGGCTGGGTGGGGGGTTGGAGGAGAGGGGAGGGTGGGGATGGAGGGTGGGGCTGGGTGGGGGGGGTCAGGGTCTCACCACACCACCCCACACACACAAAGAGTGGGGGTCAGGGGTCAGGGTCCCACCCCACGCACCACCAACCCACCAACCCCCCCCACTTTGGTTGGCCCGATTGTTGCGACTGTGACCTGAATTCATTTCGGAGCGAACGTGTCTCAGGAATTCAGGGACCGTCTCTCTTCTGCCAGGGACAAGCCCCTGTTGCTGTCACCAGCGCTTACCAATCTTTCTCTCGTGTCATCGCTTAACAATGTCGCTTGAATGCATCTTGCGACAACGACAACCACCACAACAACAAAAGCCAACATTAAATACAGTCAAACCTTGGATTTTGAGCATAATTCGTTCGCTTGTAATCCAAAGCACTCGTTCATCAGTTGTGATCACGTGACGCTCTGCAGACAAAGCGTACACTACATGTACTACTCGTATTGCAAGACCACTCGCTCGTTTATCAAATTAATATTTATTTTTAAAAATGTTGCTCGTCTTGCAAAACACTCGCAGACCAAGTTTACTCGCAATCCAAGGTTTTGCTTGAAAATATGTATACACGTTGCATATGTGGTGTGCGTGTAATATACACGCTTGGTTATCTCACTTGGGGTTTGCAACATCTTGAATTTATGCTGCACATGTTAAGCTACACAACGTTAAATTTCGATTTAAAGCTGCATTTCCCATAAATATGCTAAATTCTTCTTGATATGCAAATTCCTTTGTCAAGGCGCTCTTCCCCCTCCAACCCAGCTTAAATATACGCTGCCAAGCCTGGTGGTGTTTCATTCAGACGCTGTCTTTCCCGACAGACCTGTTCTTCACCTGAGGACGGCTGCTTGCCGAAACGTCGTGAGAATTTTTCATTAAAAGAAAATATGTTTTATTTTTATTATTTTATTATTTCCCTTCTGCGTGACTTTACCGAAAGAACCAAGAAGACTACACAACGTTATTGATTGCCGTTTTGTATTTGCAAAAACAAAAGATCTCCTTTTTTAACCGGAGTCGCGTGTTGTTTTTCCCTTTTCGGCGCGCAACTTTGTCGTAGGTATGTGAAGACCAGCGGTGCGAAGAGGAGGTCTTCACCTTGGCAATGAATTATTTGGACCGGTATTTGGCCGTGATGCCGACCAAAAAAAGCCACCTTCAATTGCTCGGAGCCGCGTGCATGTTCCTGGCTTCCAAGCTCCGAGAAACGATCCACCTGACCGCCGAAAAGCTGTGCGTCTACACGGACAACTCCATCAGACTCCAAGAGCTGCTGGTGACGAGATTTGAAACCCGACCACACAAAGCGGCTTTTCAATTCCCCTTTTCCCTGCTCTGTTACTAATTTTCTACAGCCATAAGACCTAATTTTTCCAGCAACAAAACTGACACCTTTTTTGTTACAAGGAGTCATATTTGCATTGACCACAATACCTGCGGTCGGAAAGCAAACAAACAACACAACTCTGATAATATATGCACTGACCCTTTTATCTGACAAGTTTTGTTGCCAGATAAAAGGGTAAAAAAACAATGCTCATATTTGCTACTGGCCAATGAGATTCCAATGGTGTAAATGCTTTACCCCGAGCTCTCATACTCTGATGGTGCGTTGTCTTTGAGTTGTGCGCCTTTTGGCGTCATCTGGTCCAACACCATGTGAGACTAGGCTCTAAGGAAAGCTGTCTCGGGTGTGGACCAATCAACGTCAAGGACAGTGCGTACATTATCAGAGTTGTGTTTTTCTTTGCATTCCGACCGCAGGTATTGTGGTCAATGCAAACATGACTCCTTGTAAAAAAAGGTGTCAGTTTTGTTGCCAGATAAAAGGGTAAAAAACAATTATCATATTTGCTACTGGCAAATGAGGTTCCAATGGTGTAAATGCTTACCCCGAGCTCTCATACTCTGATGGTGCATTGTCTTTGAGTTGTGCGCCTTTTGGCATCATCTGGTCCAACACCATGTGAGACTAGGCTCTAAGGAAAGCTGTCTCGGGTGTGGACCAATCAACTTCAAGGACAGTGCATACATTATCAGAGTTGTGTTTTTGTTTGCATTACGACTGCAGGTATTGCGGTCAATGCAAACACGACTCCTTGTAAAAAAAAGGTGTCAGTTTTGTTGCCAGATAAAAGGGAATAAAAAACCAATGATCATATTTTGCTGCTGGCAAATGAGGTTCCGATAGTCTAATTCTTCCATTTAGTGAGCTTATAATGATTCCGCTCTGTTACAATATTAGCCGTTGGAACTTGAAAGAAATTATATGAAACCGCCATCTTCCGACGTCCTCGCACAGTCCTGCGCGCTCTTCCTCGAAAAGAATAAATTGTCAAAAAATTAACCCGTAAAAACAAAGTTTTTCACTATAAATCCTTTATATGCGTGGCATCGGAGCGGCTAGAGTCATCTCGTCCTCTGGCTTGAGATGGCTGCCACCTATGGGTCAGATGATTGTCTCGCAGCATTAAACAATTGGTAATTAAATATTAAAAAATTTCTCCCTAAAAAGTGTAAAATTTAGGAATTTTTTTTCACGAAAATGCATTGTCACGCACAACGAGTCTGTGTGCAAAATGTCAGCTCGATTGGATCACGGGAAGTGGGTTAAAACACGACCGAAAAATTTGCACGGTCCTAAGCAAGCACGCAAGCAAGCGAACTTAATATAAAGGATTTTAAAAATTCCCTAAACAGTGTAAAATTTTGGGGGAAAAATTCACGAAAATTGTCACGCACAACGAGTCTGTGTGCAAAATGTCAGCTCGATTGGATCACGGGAAGTGTGTTAAAAAAACGACCGAAAGATTTGCACGGTCCTAAGCAAGCACGCAAGCAAGCGAACTTAATATAAAGGATTTTAAAAATCGGCGCTTCGGGGGTGGGTGGGTGGGTGGGGGGCACCGGATGAAACATCGGCAGACCCAGCTGTAACGCCTTCTTGCGTCTTCTTCCACGTCTGGCAGGACATGGAGCGACTGGTGCTGTGCCGGCTGAGATGGGACTTGGCTGCCGTAACGCCGCACGACTTCTTGGAGCACATCCTCAGCGAGCTGCCCGTGCCGGCCGAGAAGCTTCAGCTCCTCCGCAAGCACACGTACACCTTCATCGCCCTCTGTGCCACCGGTATGCACAGACATTTTTCCTTGAGCCTACTTTAAACGTGTGGGTTTTTTGAAAAGTAGTGTTTTTTTTCCACGGGTAATTTGTCAAACGTGTGCATGCTTGCGTAGAGCTGTTACAATATTACACACACCAGGATACACAACTCCCAGGGGCTAGGGTGTCCTACTCTGAGTCTGATTCGGAGTGAGACCTCTGCTGATAAACTGGAGCCCGGTCATAAGCACACTGCCCAGGTTATGGGAAACTCTCCACTCTCTCCACAACTGCCCCATCACCAATTGGGAGTTGTGGGGGTGGAGTGTCCGATGGTATAAAATACCCAGGCAGGTGCTTAGTTTTGATGGGGCTGATGGTAAGGCCCCACCTCTTAGTGGCACGCTCCAGTCTCAGCAGCAGCGTCTCCAACTCCTCTTCTGAATGAGCAGCTATTACCAAATCATCGGCATACATGCGTAGAGAAGCTCTCACGGACGCACTCGGAGACGGAGGTAAGTTCGGGGCTTTCGCCAGGGTTTATTAAGCTGTTACAATACACACACAACAGGGTGCACAACTCCCAGGGGCTAGAGGGGTCCTACTCTGAGTCCGGGTCCCTGCCGGCTGCTCCGGTCTCTCTCTCGTGTCGGATCGGGGACTCTGCCGACTCCACCGACCGGAGAGAGAAGCCGTGCTTGTGATTCCAGCTGTGCTTGTGATTTCCAGCTGTGCTTGTGATTCCAGCTGTGTTTGTGATTCAGCTGTGCTTTGTGATTCCAGCTGTGTTTCTGATTCCAGCTGTGTTGTGATTCCAGCTGTGCTTGTGATTCCAGCTGTGTTTCTGATTCCAGCTGTGCTTGTGATTCCAGCTGTGCTTGTGATTCCAGCTGTGTTTCTGATTCCAGCTGTGTTTGTGATTCCAGCTGTGCTTGTGATTCCAGCTGTGTTTCTGATTCCAGGTGTGTTTGTGATTCCAGCTGTGTTTTGTTGGCTCGGTGCCTCCGCCCGTTGACGACCTTCCGCTTGTAACCGTCGCTTTGCTTTCCGTGTGAGCGGTGCTGAAGTCCGCTGCTTCGGTGGAGCCAGGGAGGGAGAGGGGTGAGTGGAGAAGCCACCCGCTACGTGATGCAGGACACTGACCTCTGCGCGTGTGTTCTTCCACCGCGTACGTGTGCAGACTTCACGTTCGCCACGTACCCACCCTCCATGATCGCCGCAGCCAGCGTGGGAGCAGCCGTGCGGGGCGCGCGGCTCGGTCGGAAGGACGAGCGCCTGTCGGTTGCCCCGCTCGCCGAGACCCTCGCCAAGATCGTCAACAGCGACGCGGTGAGCCCAGCCGCCGCGTCCACCCAACACCCCCCCCCCATCCCGCCTGCCCCCCCCCCTCCCCCCCCCCCCCCGAATGGGTCGTTCACGTTAATCGCGGTGCGTCCCGTCAGCCACAATCTGA
The DNA here is from genome assembly GCF_015708825.2 of Lethenteron reissneri. NCBI lineage: Eukaryota > Metazoa > Chordata > Hyperoartia > Petromyzontiformes > Petromyzontidae > Lethenteron > Lethenteron reissneri. The sequence goes on along the minus strand of NW_026891247.1, from coordinate 14,089 downwards.
CAATGACCACGGATTGTACGCCGGGTCGTCGGTCGCTACCGTGTCCAAACGCTTGGCTCTCAAGCCCGCCGAGTTCCTGGCGAAGCTCTCCCCGGCGCACGGAGCGAAACGTCGGACGTCGTGCCGGATCACTTGCGGCGGAGGTCGCAAAAGCGATTCGTGGCTTTGCCGTCGCATTAGCAAACACCTTCGCCGTAGGGGCCCCCCGACAACCTAGAACAGGGGTCGGCAACCAAAATAACAAGAAGAGCCATTTCTTTCCAATTCGGTACAAAATTCAGTATTTCAAGAGCCGCAATGCATCTGAGTACATACGTACTCATCGTCAAGAAGTAGCCCGTAAAGAGCCGCATGCGGCTCCGGAGCCGTAGGTTGCCGACCCCTGACCTAGAAGATGAACCTAGTTCAAGTTCATTTAGTAGGTTTGCCCTGTGAGCCATTCGGCTCTTGAATCGGGTGCAACCGCAACAAACAGAAAACAAAAACATGAACAAGAAAACATCTTAAAGTGAATATGTGACTGAGTGCAAACAGAAAATCAAAGAAAAGACAGCAAAATATTGCAGAAAAAAAACATCGTACACCAACACTGTGTGCAAACATCCCAGTGGGATGCAAGTCAAACAGCAACAACCACAAGACAACTTAGATTAAGGCCATCAGTCTAACTCTGTACTACAACAGACAAACATGGCAAAACCAATACACTTTTCGAAATCACCAAAATAAAGCCATAAAAGCAATGAAACAGTGCAGGTCATAGGAACTGTGACCGAATGTTCACAATAAAAGTTCACAATAGTTACTACGTAGCCCTGCTTACGTCTCCATACAAGTGACGGGCACCGCTAAACGTGCTAAATTCACGTGAAAGCGTGAATGAGCAATTTTGTACTGGCAAATGAGGTTCCAATGGTGTAAATGCTTTACCCCGAGCTCTCATACTCTGATGGTGCGTTGTCTTTGAGTTGTGCGCTTTTTGGCGTCATCAGGTCCAACCCATGTGAGACTAGGCTCTAAGGAAAGGTCTCGGGTGTGGGCCAATCAACTTCAAGGACCATGTGAGACTAGGCTCTAAGGAAAGCTGTCTCGGGTGTAAACCAATCAACTTCAAGGACCATGTGAGACTAGGCTCTGAGGAAAGCTGTCTCGGGTGTGGACCAATCAACTTCAAGGACCATTTGAGACTAGGCTCTAAGGAAAGCTGTCTCGGGTGTGGACCAATCAACTTCAAGGACCATGTGAGACTAGGCTCTAAGGAAAGCTGTCTCGGGTGTGGACCAATCAACTTCAAGGACCATGTGAGACTAGGCTTTAAGGAAAGCTGTCTTGGGTGTGGACCAATCAACTTCAAGGACCATGTGAGACTAGGCTCTAAGGAAAGCTGTCTCAGGTGTGGACCAATCAACTTCAAGGACCATGTGAGACTAGGCTCTAAGGAAAGCTGTCTCGGGTGTGGACCAATCAACTTCAAGGACCATGTGAGACTAGGCTCTAAGAAAAGCTGTCTCGGGTGTGGACCAATCAACTTCAAGGACAGTGCATACATTATCAGAGTTGTGAATCAACCAGCGCACTGGTTGATTCTATTCCCCAGAGGGAGGGGAGGGGGGAGCCTTTTGCCACGGGTGGAAGTGACACATTCCGCTGGTGACTTGCCAAGGAGGGAGCACTGTTGACTTGCATTTGGCATTAATAATTTATCAACCGCGGTGATGATCGATGCCTTTGACACTTGATAGCTGCGCCGATGATGATGTTGGTGGTGGTGACGATGGGTAACAATGATTAACGCCCTGCTGATGATGATGATGCTGATGATGATGCTGGTGGTGGTGGCGATGATGACTGCCCTGCTGATGATGATGGTGGTGCTGGTGGTGGTGGGATGATGACTGCCCTGATGATGCTGATGTGGTGGGGTGGTGGTGGCGATTGATGGCCGCCCCTGCTGATGATGATGATGATGCTGATGATCGTGGTGATGCTGGTGCTGGTGGTGGCGATGATGGCCGGGGGTGCTAATCCCTCTCGCCCCACCCGGCAGCTCTGCTGCTGGCCTGCCAGGATCAGATGGAGGGCGTCTGGGGGCGAGCCTCCCGCAGGCTCAACAGCTGCAGCAGCGCAGCAGGGCTCCCCGCAGTCACCGAGTGGCGTGGACGAGCTCGACGTGGCGGCACCCCCACGGACGTACGGGACGTCGCGCTCTGACCGCACCCGCTGGTTTGTGTGGGGGGGGGGGGAGAGGCGTTCTCCGCGACCCGTCCCGACGACGATCCTCCCGGCGACAACGAAAATCAGGAGAGAAGAAAGTCAACGGCGGTGCAGCCCCTTGTGCTTTAATGTTTCCATTGAAGAGCTTTTACCCCCCACCCCCCCCCGCCCTCTTTTGCCTTGAACTCCTGCAAGAAAACGAATATGAAAAGGTGGAAGGCAGGAAGAGAAAGACATTTAGTTGAATGACTCTTTGGTTCTTTCTGGTAAAAGTGACGTGTAAAGAGAAAGTAATAAATTAAATACTAGCATACTACGACGTTTTGATTGCAACACAAGCAATCGTCATCAGGTATAAATGAATAGAAACACAAATCTCGTATACTTAGAAATGTAATACAACAGAGAGTCGGATAACATAACAGTCAACACCCTACCAGTCACGTATAAAGATAAATAATAAATAAAATACTAGCATACGACACAAGCAATCGTCATCAGGTGTGAAATCCACAGCAGGAAATTTTCAAATTTTATTTTGAAACCACAGCAAGAAATTATCACATTTTCTTGCTGTGGATGATTGCTTGTGTTGCAGTCGAAACGTCGTGAGAATTGTATTGTTTAATATTATTGTTGTTTTATTATTTCCCTTCTACGTGACTTTACCAAAAGAACCAAGAATATGAATCCCTGCAGTCACGAAAGCTTTAAATCAAAATTTGTATAATCTCTTGCTTAACGTTAAAATGTACACGAAATATATTTCACGATTATACGAACAATTCGTATGACATTACTCTTGTTGTTAGCTTGCCACTGAATTTCGTTGGTTGTTTCCCTATCATCGGTGTCCGGGAAGACGTCTAGCCAAGCAACGTTTACACACCTTAAGTGAGTAGACAAGAACTGTCACAACAGAGAGGAGTGTACAGTATGTATAAAGAGCAGCTTCTAAGAGGCGTAGATTGCTGAGAATTGCGGAGAAAGTGATTGTCGGTAAGTTGCGATGTTTAAGGCTGTAGGTAAAGTCGACCAGAGTTTTGCAGACTGGAAGGTTTTTGAGGGTCATACGAATAGTTTTGCTTTGAAGTGGCCATTCTTTTCACGTTTAAATCATCAGTTCGTGTGTTTTTTTTGTTATCATTTTGTACTTCAATTGACGGTTTAAATTTGGGGCCCGATACTTTTTGCATCCATTCTGGTGAGATGTATTTTGCTAAGCCGTGTGCGTGTTAATATATGCTGAGTGTTAATGTGCATAGGCTTTCGTGGCCAATGCTACGATTGATAACTGCGTCCAAAATTCTCATTTTTTTGGCTTGTTTTCAACGTGATCGATTTCGTACACCGAAATTGGCACATTTTTCCCACGCGACGGCTTGATTTTCATTGGCGAATTTTAACGAATAACGTGAAACCCCTGTAATAAATCGGCGCGTTCTGTTTACGTGACAGCAACCTTACTAAGTGTGGCTGTATCGGGTGGAGGTGGGGGGGGTTTACGACACGTTTACCACGATCTCACGCAACAAAACGTTGCCACCAGTTTGAACAAGTCGCGTGCCAAATGCAGTGGCGGCTCCTGCAAAATCTCTCAGGGGGGGCAAATGCTCTGGATGATTGATAAGGATAAGGTTCCACCCATGCAATGAATAAATTAACAGCTTAAGCATGTAAAGGCAACTTCACTTCTTTAATATTAATGCAAAATAAAGTGACTCTTACAATACAATCTTGTTTGTTTATATACTCACTATTAAACCAAACCACTCAAGTTTATTTTATTAAAGATTCCACTAGGTAGCGATAAATTATATTGTTGGATGAAACGTGCTTTACGTATGATGACGTAAGCCGTATGATGACGTAAGCACGTAGGGCTTGCCCTTCCGGAAGCCATAGATATGCATTGGAGCGCCCCCGCTTTCGACAAAAAAACATCTTTGAATGTAGTCTATGGGGCCACTCGGGGCGATTCTCAGCCGGAGTTGAAATCGCCCCCAAAGAGGCGGTACTCCACAGAACGTGACATGACGCTGATTGGGACTATATCCAGAGGCTGCACAGTGACGGCTAGCGTGACTCTGTGGTTGAATGACATGGTGGTGCGTCGCCCCAATCGCCCTAATGAAGAAACCGCCCCTGGCCAAATGACTGTTTTGGTAATCGTTCTATTTCCCCACGTTACCACGCACGCTTGCGCCTGTTCAACTTGTCGGTACGTGCAGGGTACAATAATGAATTTTTGGTCCGAAGTTGAACCGTACTGAGAACGGGGTGGTTGGGGGGGGGTGGGGCGTATTGTACAAGTCTGGCAAGTTGACTGGTGGAGGAGCATTTGCTGCTTGCAATGGAATCAATTGTGGACAAAAACATTGGGGGCAGGGGCAAAAACACATTCACAGCTGGTATATATATGTAATATTGTAAATTACGGCGGGAGACCACTTGACGGGTAGCAACCTTTATTAACACTTTCCCTAGCCACAATAACACGTGTGGACAACTACAGCTCACGCTACACGTTCCACCCGGCTACACACACAACGGGCTCTCCAGCCCCATAGCTTCCAGGGGAACTCCCAGACCCACCCCAGCTGGGGTATGGATCACGACCACTGGGTCCCGCGGCCGGCCCTCACAAGGACGTCCGGCACGCGGGTCCCAAGGTCCCGCCTCTGAGCCACACAGGGTCCCGGCCCTTACAAGACAGCGGGGCTAGGGGTCTCAGGGCCCTATCTCTTCCTCCTCCGTCTTCCGTCTTCACTGGTTACCAACTCCCGAGCGCCCACGCGCATCGCCTTTTATAGTCCTCCGCTCCCGAGGAGACGGAGCCTATGCGGACCGCGATGTGAGCACCCACTCTAGTTGACCAATCACCACGCGTTGCCACACGATCCCTTTTGCCAGCACGTGTCACCACCACATAACCAATCACCACGCGCTGCCACACGATCCCTCACTGTCAGCGCGCGTCACCAATACACAGCCAATCACCACGCGCTGCCACACGATCCCTACTGCCAGCGCGTATCACCACTACATCACCCCCTCCCACATAGCTCGCAGCCGGCCCGGCTGCCAAAAAAAACTCCACTCCCCAAGTGTGCCCCGTAACATAACCATAATGCAACACAACAACACAACACAACAACGACGTTAACCAGTAACAACAACGAACTATGTACAAACTGACGAGTAACACAATAAAAGTTATTTTGAAAAGACCGACGTGTCCAGTGTCTCCTCGATCCCGATCCCCCTCCCGCTTGCTCCTTGAACGGAACGATAGAGCGGTCGAACGGACGGGGAACGCCGTGACGAGACGATCCGGCCGACTCGTCCCGCACCTCCACCTCATTTATTGGGTCAGGAAAAGTGGCGCGATCTAGCGCGAGTCTGCCTGGCCGGTCCGTCGTATGGGACGGGACGCTGTTGACCGTCCGTGGCTCCGGCAGCCCAGGAAGGCACGGTTCGGGCCTGGAAGAACCGCCCGTGCCGCGGGGATCCGGTCGCCGGTGGTCGGCAGCCGTCAGTTCCGAGACACCTGGGAGCGGATCAGGCGAAAACATGTGAGGATCAGGCGGAGACATTTCCCTCCCGGGTCGTCGGTCATCATATGCTCGGTCCTCACGACATAAAGGAAGGCCATATGGTGGCGAGAACGGTTTCAGCCGGGAGGGGTGAACGTACCAACGGCGCTTTCCCCATTTATCTGAACACACTGGGGGAGTGCAACCCGCACGACCTCCACGGGTCCCCGCCATGGCCTCAATAATTTAGGCGACGTAGCCAAAGGTGCATGAGGGCAGTGCAGCCAGGCCCTATCGCCCGGTTTCCAATCGTGCACGGACACCTTCCGTGCACGCAAGCGCTCGTTGGCGATTTGGCGAGACCTTGAATTTAGCCGTGCGGCCTCCCGTGCCTCGGCCAGTTTTGCAATGTTAAATTTAATATGGTCGGCCAACTTGGAATTAGGCCGTGGCACGGAAAGTCCCAGCTGAGTCTCCATGGGCGGATCGGCCTCCCGACCGTACATCAGATAAAATGGGGAAAATCCCGTAGCTGCATGGGGGGCCATCCTGTACGCGGCGAGGACCCCCGGGACCTGCAAGTCCCAGTCAACCTGTGCCTCGCACACCTGCTGGCACAACATGGAAGTTAAAGTTCTGTGGAGTCGCTCCACCATCCTGTCAGTCTGTGGGTGGTACGGGGAGGTACGCACCTTTTTTGTACCCAAAAGGTCGCACACCTCCTGCAGCAATTTGCTCGAAAAATTCTTCCCCTGGTCGGTCAGCAAGCGTTCGGGAGCACCTTTGTCCAAGACGTAGCCCTGGACAAAGGCGTCCGCCACGGCCGCCGCCGACTGGTTGGCGAGTGGCCACGCCATAGGCCATCGAGTAAAGTATTCCACACCAACCAACAGGTACTTGTTACCCCTAGGCGTGACTGGAAAGGCCCCAAAATATCCAGCGCAACGAGCTCGTTAGTGCGCGAGACCTGAATGGACTGCAGCGGTGGATTTGGCGCAACGGGCGGTGGTTTCCGTTTGGCAATCCACACACCCTTCAGTATATTAACCACATCGCTCCCCCCCCGGCCAATAATAGTCAAGCTGGAGCAAAGCGAGCGTTTTGTTTACTCCCAGATGCAAGAGGCGTTCGTGTGCGGCCAGAACAACTTTGCCCCGCATAGCGGAAGACACGACGAGTGCATGCCGCCGGGACATATTGTCCCATCTCATTAGCAGGCCCTGCTTAAGCAACCAGGAGCCAGCTCGCTTCTGACCTTCCTCGGGACCCCCCGCCCTGCGACGCAACGCGAGCAGGGAGCTGTCAGCCATCTGGAATCGGCCCCACTCAACGAGAGACAGTGAAAGTAGCGAGTCCCCGCCCGCAAGAGTAGCGGGAACGTCAACCAACGGTGCATTCGCGGCCGCGACCAACTCACCCTCGGGTACAGCACCAGGCGGTTTACAGCGCGCCGACCCCATCAAGCACGCACATTCGGGACGAGGCGACAACCGCGACAGGGCATCCGCGTTGGTGTGGCGCAACCCCTTACGGCAAGTGGTCGTAAATTGATAGTCCTGGAGGACCTCCAACCACCGTGATAATTGGCCCGAGGGTTGGGCGACCCTTAATGCGTACTGACGCGTCGCGTGGTCCGTCCGGACCGTAAAATGACGGCCGTAGAGATAAGGTCTAAATTGCTGTACAAAAAAAACAATAGCCAGCAACTCGCGACGGGTCATGCAGTAGCGCTGTTCCGCTGGCGATAAAACCCTGCTACCATAGGCGACCACCCGTTCGACTCCCCCAACGACCTGTGAGAGCACCCCCCCAATGCCCGTGTTACTAGCATCAGTATCCAGCAAGAAGGGTCTCGTAAAATCAGGGTAACATAAGGGCGGGGCACCCACCAAGGCGTCCCGAAGGGAGCAGAACGCGGCCTCCTCCTCTGGCCCCCATCGAAACCTGACCCCTTTGGCTGTCAGAGCATGCAAGGGTTTGGCAATGGTGGCGAAATGCTCAACGAATCGGCGGGTAGTAGGAAGCAAATCCAATGAAACTGCGGACCTCGGTAACCGACGTGGGCGTCGGCCATGAACTGACACAATTTGTCTTCGCGGGATCGGTGGAGATCCCCGAAGAGTCGACAACGTGGCCCAAGTACCTTACGGATTTCCGAAGCAGGTGGCATTTAGCCGGTTTAAACTTCAACTTAGCCGATCGCATCCGCAAGAACACCCCCTTAATCGCTGGAGGTGTTCCTCGAAAGTTCTACTGAAAACAATGACATCGTCAAGGTTGCACTCCGCATCTACGACGGTGCAGGCGTTGGCGGCGTGCACAATTCACATTCCTCCCGGCTCTCAGATGTTAGTTCCCCTCCGGTTTCGTAAACCCCTTGATTACGACGCGTTCATGGGGGGTGCTGTGATCGGGCCTTCGCGTTCAGCTGAGCGGGTGTCGGACCTTGTGTGTGCACAAACGCTCGTGCGAAGCGACCACGACCCCTTTATCCAGGTCCTTAACGCGGGATTGGAAACGGCCGTTATCTGTCAGGGAATGGTGCTTGCTCACGCGACGCCAGCCCCGCCAGAAGATGTGATCGTGGGTCACGTAGGGGGCGAGTCCTCTTCCGTTGCCAAGCCAGGTCCTGACACAGGATGGCTCGACGCGCTTTGCTCCACTTCTGCCGATTTGTCACCATTACAGCATGCTAAATTACGCACGCTGCTGAGCGATTTCGCCGACGTTTTCAGTCAAAGCAAATTCGACATTGGCTGCACTAAATTGCTAAGCCACCACATCGACATGGGTGATGCCGCTCCAATTCGTCAAAACCCATTCCGGTTGAGCCCGGCCGAAAATGAACATGTACGGGTGGCCGTCAACGATATGTTGGCGGCCGATGTCATTGCGCCATCAAATAGCCCATGGGGGGCGCCGATCGTTCTTGTTAAGAAGCACGACGGGAGCCTCCGCTTTTGTGTTGACTTCAGGAAACTTAATAAGATTTCTGTGGCCAACGCCTACCCGCTTCCCAGGATGGACGAGTCGCTCGATGCCTTAGCAGGTGCGCATTACTTCTCCACCTTGGATCTCCTCTCGGGTTTTGGCAGCTACCCCTTGATGACGCATCCAAACCTGCTAGGCCATCCTGCCCGCCGCTCCAATCCATTAACGTTTCCCGGGTCAATGAGATCGTCGCATTGGATATTTTGGGTCCGTTTCCCGCTACTCCTCGGGGTAGTAAGTACCTTTTGGTTGGGGTCGAATATTTTACCCGATGGGCCATGGCCTGGCCACTCCCCAACCAGTCTGCAGCAGCCATTACGGAGGCCTTTTTCCAGGGCTACGTCCTGGACAAGGGTGCTCCCGAACGCCTGCTGACCGACCAAGGGAAAAATTTATCTTCCACCCTGTTGTGGGATGTGTGCAACCTGCTAGGGACACACAAAATTCGCACCTCGCCATATCACCCCCAGACTGACGGTATGGTCGAGCGATTACATAGGACACTTACCTCCATGCTAAGCCACCAGGTGTCTGAGTCACAGACTGATTGGGATCTCCACATACCTGGTGTCTTGGCCGCCTATAGAATGGCACCCCATGCTGCCACGGGGTACTCGCCATTCTATCTTATGTATGGTAGGGAGGTTTGCCCCCAAATCGACGTACAATTGCGCATTAAACAGCCCGCACCTAAGGCTAAGATTGCCGACCACATCCGTGCTAATGTGTGTCGTCTCGTGGATGCCCGGGAGGCTGCTCAAAATAACTCAGAAGCCCGTCAGCTTGCCAACGAGCGGTTGCGGAACCTCCGCACGTCCCGCCACGTTTGGGTAGAAGGGGACCGCGCCTGGCTCCACTGCTCGCAGGTACCATTGGCTACTTCCTCAAAACTGCTTAAGCCTTGGAGAGGCCCGGTTGTTATTATTCGCGTTCTCCGCCCGCAGTGTGTCAGGATCCAGCATGGCAAGCGACGTTGGTTCGTGCACCGTCACGTCTAAAACCTTACATTCAACCCTACACACCTCCTTCACTTCTCCGGGGCCAAGAGCGCGACACGTCTGACGAGCCGCGCCGCGATGATGCTGCTTCTAACTCTCGGGCAGGTCCCGCTGTCCCGCCCTCAGGTGCCTTGGGAATGAAATCCGCCACGGCCGACCAAGCGGGAACAAGCTTGCCCGCGGGATCAGACCCAGGACACAAGCGCAACAGCGGGTCGTCGGTCCCCTCCCGCCTCCGTAGCGACCGATGGACCTGCCACTCGGACTCGCTCAAAACTCAAACGATTTTCATGACCCCCGCCCACGAATTCTCGTCCCAACGCGACGCCACTCACCTTGCCATCATGTATAGTGGGCGATTGGGGCGTGCGTTCATCCTGCATATATGTGTTTATACAGTGTTGTTCTGCATCGGTGGCCTGGAATTTTTTTTTATATACGCGTGACCACAGGAGGGGGAGAGGCGCTTTCTTCTCGTTTTTTTTCTTGATTTGTCACACACTCATTCTGATGGGTAACAAATAATTTATTGTACAATTGTATTTTTTTTTGACAGCCGGGTCGGCTCGAGGCTACGTAGAGGGGGGTAATGTAGTGACATAAGAAGGGAGGGGCTGCTGGGGGCTCTGGGACCCTGGGTGGGCCAGGCGCTTAAGTCTCTTGGCGTCAGGCGTTGGGTTCCCAGGCGCTTAATCCCCTTGGCGCCGCCAAAGGGGGGGGCTGTGTGTGCTCTGTGGGATATCTGGGGGCGCACACGGCCCCACCCCTCATTGGGGACTGGGCATAAAAGGGGAGCTCCCTGGACGATCAGGGCCAGTCGTAGCTCAAGACCCAAGACCCACGACCAGCCATCTGAAGACCCTGGGATGTTGTGAGAGCGAGTGGTGGGACTCTGGAACTCCCGACTCTACGAACTTGTGAGGGCGAGTTCCAAAGCGTAGCCAGAGTAGAGTATCTAGGCCAGGGGTCGGCAACCTATGGCTCCGGAGCCGCATGTGGCTCTTTACGGGCTGCTTCTTGACGATATGTACGTATGTACATAGATGCATTGCGGCTCTTGAAATACTGAATTTTGTACCGAATTGGAAAGAAATGGCTCTTCTTGTTATTTTGGTTGCCGACCCCTGATCTAGGCTGTGTACCTAGGCTGTGTACCTAGGCTGTGTACCTAGGCTGTAACAGAGTATCAGGCCTGTTGGAGTGTTGTATTGTAATAAAGAAGTTACCTCTACAAGTGTCTCCGGAACCCGTTACACACACACTAGCAATCTAAAGCAACGCAGTAAATTCAAAGAAGCAATGTTCTAAAGCCAACAGCCAGTCAACTTTAATCTTCGCCAGACACTTCACCACGGCCAATGCGCCAATATAAATTCCGCAACATTTAATGCTGCCTTGTGAAATACAAACACAACTCAATTAAATTGTCATGTCCATGCTCATTTCAGATTAAGACCGGTCGCACAAAAGCACCCATTTCAGGAGACAATTTAAAGTCCGACTTAACAGACATGTTTTACCTTCACTCATTAGACTAAAGTTCAAAACTTTCTTTAAAATTATAAACGTCTAAAGTGTTCAACCAAACGCGGTGTATACCTTGTGTACACACCATAAACATTGCAAGAATCGCGTATCAATTAACAAAACCCACATGCAGACTTTTTGGTTCTTCCGGTAAAGTCACGTAGAAGGGAAATACTAAAACATCATAAATTACAATTCTCACCACGTTTCGGCCACAACGCAAGCAGCCGTCCGCAGGTGAAGAACAGGTCTGTCGGAAAGACAGCGTCTGAATGAAACACCACCAGGTTTGGCAGCGTATATTGCTGTGTATATTGCTGCCAAGCTTGGTGTGTTCATTCAGACGCTGTCTTTCCGACACACTGTTCTTCACCTGAGGACGGCTGCTTGCGTTGTGGTGAAGAACAGGTCTGTCGGAAAGACAGACGCTGTCTTTCCGACAGACCTGTTCTTCACCTGAGGATGGCTGCTTGCGTTGTGGCCGAAACGTCGTGAGAATTGTATTTATTATGTTTTTATTATTTTATTATTTCCCTTCTATGTGACTTTACCGAAAGAACCAAGAAGATGAATCCCTGCAGTCACGAAAGAATCTTTAAATCGAAACCCACATGCAGGCCTTAACGTAACGTTTCTTCAGACCCAACAACATTTTTTTTTCAAATCAAACAAACCCCCAATATGTGTACGCTCTGGGTGGGAGCTGTGGTTCTCTGCAACCTGCAACAACAACAGCAGCAGCAGCAGCAGTGAGCGGCATTAGCGACGTCAAGAAGCAACACGACAGATCGTGGTCAAACCCCGCAAAGGGCTGGATTGTCACTTGGAGAATTGCCGATTGTGGCCGACATTTCTCCGCGCCATCCAATCTCTAACGTGGGGCACGAGAGCGTTGACAAGCGACTGCCGTTTGAAAAAACTCCTCCACATCTTTATCTCACGGGTGAGACCCACGCAGCTGTGTGAGCGCTCGTTGATTTAGAAGAGTTGTTCACGATGTAATACGCTAATTGTATCGCACTGGTCAACAAACAAAATAACAACATGTAGTTCTGGCCTGGACTTTTGCAGTTGTTCTGGACTAATTTCAGGGTGCCGATTTCCAAATCTGATCTCAAGATTTGCTCTATCACATCTCATTTTAAATCCTTTATATTAAGTATGCTTGCTTGCTTGCGTGCTTGCGTGCTTGCTTGCTTGCTTACGACCGTGCAAATCTTTCGGTCGTTTTTTAACCCACTTCCCGTGATCCAATCGAGCTGACATTTTGCACACAGACTCGTTGTGCGAGACAATTAATGTTTTGAAAAATTTTCCAAAATTTTACACTGTTTAGGGAAAACAAATTAAATATTTAATTACCAATTGCTTAATACTGGCAGACAATCATCTGACCCATAGGTGGCAGCATCTCAAGCCAGAGGACGAGAGGACTCTAGCCGCCACGCATATAAAGGATTTATAGTGAAAAACTTTGTTTTTACGGGTTATACTTATTATGCTATCGGCATACCCCATGAAATGGTCTCTCTCTGATCCTCCACGGAGCAGCGTGTTCTCACGGGGAGAACCTCACAAGCAACATCAACAGACTTCCGTTATCGTGTTGCAGAGAGCCGCCCTCACCTGCCGGGAAGACAGCGTCTGAATGAACACCGCCAGGCTTGGCAGCATATATTTAAGCTGGGTTAGAGGAGAGCGCCTTGACAAAGTAATTTGCATATCACATATCAACAGAGGAATGTAGTTTATTTGTGGAAAATTCCGATATGGGATTAGTCACTACTTGTGGAATGTGTAGGAGGTGGGCGGGGGGTTTCAAAGTCATATTATGCAGGATTAGCAGCATCGAAGGGAGGGAGTAGGGGTAGCATTAATAAAGGGAAGGAATCATATTCTTAGGTTTTTTCGGTAAAGTCGCGTAGGTAAAAAAATTAAAATTATAAAATAAAAATCACGACGTTTCGGAGGCAACACAAGCTTCCGTCTTCAGGTGGAACCGTCACAGCCACGACAGCTGTATCAAGTAAATGTAATCTCGTAAATGTAACTCTCATTTACTTGATACAGCTGTCGTGGCTGTGACGGTTCCACCTGAAGACGGAAGCTTGTGTTGCCTCCGAAACGTCGTGATTTTTATTTTATTTTACTTTTATTAATTTTAATTTTTTTACATACGTGACTTTACCGAAAAAACCTAACAATATGAATCCTCGCAGTCACGAAAGCTTCAAATCTAGAAAGGGAAGGAATGTTAATAGTACGGTAGCTGCAGCAGCTAAGCCACCACGTAAAAAAACGTAAATTTAAACTACATCAGTGTCATCAATATACTAAATATACTCTCCAAACAGGTCCCTGCGGGGTGGGCTGGTAGGAGCAAACAAATACGATACGAAGGGAGAGTTTGAGGCCTAGTTTTAGGCTTTAGGCCTAGCTGTAGGCTTTAGGCCGCTGTGAGTTAATTTTTAATTTAAATGTTTTAATTAAAAACTATCTCAGGGAATTATAAGGGAATGTGACACTTGTTTAGCCAGGAAAGCCTCACTGAGTCTAAAGGTTTTTGTAGGGTCCTGCCAAGTGTTTGCAGTAGGGGGCGATGTTGCTACACCTAATCGGACATCGGACGGACGGACGATATAATCTATTGTAGGCTGGTCCACTTCGTTCATACCAGTATAAGCCGAGCTACTGTCACCGTCACCGCGGTCGTCACCTGTCTAGGCTGGACCCGGCCGGCGGAGGAGGAGGAGGCTGCCCCCCCCTCCCCCCCCCGGCGGCTTTGGGCGCGACCGTAATTATAAACTACATCAGTATCACAAT